>NC_064642.1:793264370-793567400 GCF_023864345.2 Schistocerca serialis cubense | reverse complement strand
GTAAAACGAAATTCAAGCAAAATGTGAGGACTAGAAATAATGAAAGCAATAACATGGAGCTGGCCGGAGTGGCCGAGCAGTTCTAGGTGCTACAGTCTGGGCCCTTGCGACTGCTATGGTCGCAGGTTCGAATCTTGCCTCGGGCATGGATGTGTGTGATGTCCTTAGGTTAGTTAGGTTTAAGTAGTTCTAGTTTCTAGGGGACTGATGACCTCAGAAGTTAAGTCCCATAGTGCTCAGAGCCATTTGATTTGAACCAATAACATGGACGAAAATATAGAATGATAAATGGAGAGAAATTAAATAAAAATTAAGGCATGAAATTACTTAAAATCAAAGAAGAAGGTTTCCAAGTGGGAAAAGAATGATACAGAGAAAAATAAGACAACTTAAAATGTTGATATGATCAATAAAGTGGTGTGACAAAGGAGTTGATATAAAAAAGTTACATTTAAACCAATTAATGGAATAGATCAGTCATTTAAATAAAGACTTAATTGTAGCACCTCTCAATCATCTGCATGTGATGCTCTTACTCTATTCATTATGCTACACAACCAGTGTATCACCAATCTTTCAGTACTTTTTAGTGCTAATGAGCACCATGCATTTGTGTGTGTGTGTGTGTGTGTGTGTGTGTGTGTGTGTGTGTGTGTCGCAAATGTGACTCACTAGGGGGTGTGGTTGCAGGCTGTGTGGGATCTTAACCTACATCACTGTATAGATGGTTTCAAATAAGTGATTCCACTTCTGGGGACCTCTTCTTGGAAGAATGGAATTGGACATGCAATTGATGGAAAGTTCTTTGTCTTAAATTTCAGTGTTCAGAGAAAATCAAAATGAGTAAGAGAGAAGTGGAAATAATTTCATACTGCATTTCCATGGTGATTACTAACTACCTTTTGGGAAAGGGTCTGACTTGTAAATTGTTCTGTTAAATTATCAATACCACGAGATGCTTTCAGGTTGTTTTTTGTTGCAGCAGAGTAATGAGTTTCGAAGGAGGATGTGGCGTGCTCAAGAATCTTGTTCAACATTTGAGAGACAGCACGAATATCACAGGAGTCCCAGGGACAGAAGTGTTGGGCCAGATCAGAGGTGATGTGAATAGTTAAATAATTGATGTCATCCGTCTCCCCCCACCTCCCCCCCATCCCCCTTTCTCCCCACCACACATGCATGTGCGAGAGAGGATCAAAAAGTAATACCTCCTGCATCATAAAAACATTAATAATGAAACAGCAGATTTAGGTTAGATCACAGCTTGCCTGTCCTCCACACAACACTTCCTTTCAACATAGTCACCGTGCATTTGTACATGTTTACACCATCATTGAATCCTGGCATCAAAGCCAGTTTGGGAAAATTCAGGGTTTTGCTGCTTGAGCCATGTTTTTAAAGCTGTTTTAACCTCATCCATACCAATGAATCTGTAACCATGCAGCTCATCTTTCAGAAGTCTGTACAGGTAGAAGTCAAACGGGTCAAAATCACGGCTGTGGGGAGCGTGAGGCACCACTGGTTAGCCCACTTTTGCAAATGAAAAATGACGTGGGGGCAAGCATCATTGCCTCGTTAAGTTTCAAAAGTGTGGTTACATAGGTTTCACTGCTGATTGTGAACGCTTATGCGTGTCTCCTCGAATTGCTTCATCAGCATTTTCTCAATTGGCAACTGTGACAGGTGTTGTTGGCTGGCCATTGTGCAGTTTATCTGCGACTCCCAGTTCTCCAATACCAAACTACTTCACCCAACGCTGCATATTTTCTGATGTCCATTACAGCATCCACATATACTTTCCTCATGGATGAAGTTAAAACATATTTAAAATCATGGGTGAAGAAGCAAAACCCTTAATTTTTCCAGACTGGTTTTTATGCCTCTGTTCTGTGATGGCACAAATGTGTACAAATGAATGGTGACTATGTTGATTGCTACTGTTGTGTCAAGAGGAGATCAGGCTGTGATCTGTACTAATTCCACTGTTATATGTCCATTATTCACAGAAGAAGCATTGACCCACCTCCATATATGGTGTGTGTGTGTGTGTGTGTGTGTGTGTGTGTGTGTGTGTGTGTGTGTGTGTGTTTATGCAGTACAGATAAGTTTGTTTTTAGGTAATCTCAGTTGATGTCAAGAAAGAGTTTCCAGGAATATTTTGTCCACTTTTGAGGGATAGTCATAAAGTTTCTATTGTAACTTTCAAATAATCAAATAGTGACCATGACACTGGGTGGTGATGATGTTGCTTATCTATGTATCCAACCTATGAATGACTTAACAGGGATCTTATATGAAGTAGTGTACATTTTGGCTGTTAAGGAAACATTCCACCTAGTAAATCATCCTTTATCATTCCGGAAATGTCTATGACACAATTACTTCATCATCCAAGACAAATGGAAGGAATTCCTGAATGCCCTGTCAGAAGAATTTTGGAGGTGAAGCAAAATTTTGTAGCCCAAAGATGCAGAATCTAAATCTACATCTGCATTGATACTCCACAGTCCACCATACAGTTTGTGGTACCACTACTAGTAATTTACTTTCCTGTTCCTATTTCAAATAGTGAGGGAAAATGGCTGTCTGTATGAGCCCCAAATTCTCATATCTTATCCCTTTCAGATATGATTTTTTTCTGGAGGAAGGAAAATTTTTCTTTATGCTGTATTGCTCTTAGGTGTTTTTTTTTTAATGGTTTTAGATGCAAGATTTTTACAAAAATATGTACCCTTTTTCAAAATATACTTTGTACACTTGGCTTTGTTTTATGGACTAAATTAAGTAATTTTGAAATATTCAATGTTGTAATAAATAATCTGATTATTCAATAATTACCATGCAAAAAACAATAATAATATTCATTAATGGAGTGGAAGAAACCTAACTAACCATTTCCAAGTATTCTGGCGGTCAGAAGCTGCTGCGCACTGCTTTGTTGACTTGATATTTTTACAGTGAAGCCCTATAGTTGGCAGCTCTAGGTGTTGATGAAGTGATCGAACATTCACAAATGTGTAGATGAGATTTTCACTGTGGAAAATTATTTCTCTTGCAACTAAGAAACAGTAAAATTTAATGTAAACAGTTGTAGCCAGTGGGTCTTGAAAGGGTAGTCTTCCCGGTCCTTACATGAAATGTATGTTGGTGGCAGTAGTATCGTTCTACAGTCACCTTCGAACACCAGTTCTCAGAATATTCTCAATCTCGTTCTTTGGAAAGAATATTGCTTTCCCACCACACATTCCCATTGGAGTTCCCTAAGCATCTTGCATGTTGTTTGAACCCACCAATAACAAATCTGGCAAGCTGCCTCAGAATTGCTTCAGTGTCTTCTTCCTTTAATCCACCCTGGTACTGATCCTAAACGATTGAGCAGTACTCAAGAATAGATTGCACTAGGACCCTATATGCAATCTCCTTTGCAGATGAACCACACTTTCCTAAAATTCTTCTAATAAACTGAAGTCAACCATTCACCTTTCCTACCACAGTCCGCACTTACTTGTTCCATTTCATATCATTTTGCAATGTTAAGTCCGTATATTTAAATGACATGATTGTGTCAAGCAGGACGCTACTAATGCTGTATCTGAACATTATGGGTTTTGTTTTTCGTACTCATTCGCATTAACCTACATTTTTCTACATATAGAATGCACTGCCATTAATCACACCAACTAGAAATTTTGTCTAAATCATCCTGTGTCCTCCTACAGGTGCTCAACTTCGACACCATACTGTACACCACGGCATCATCAGCAAACAATCGCAGATCACCACCCACCCTGTCCACCAAATCGTTTATTTGTATAGAGAATGATGGTGGTCCTATCACATATCACACTTCCCTGGTGCTCTCCTGCCAATACCCTTGTCTCTGATGAACACTCACCATTGAGGACAACATACTGGGTTTTATAATTTAACACTCTGCCATCCGGCGACACCACAGTGGTGTCGTGCGCGATATAGTGGTCAATGGCCAGTGACTCCACAGTGGTGTCGTCTGCATAGTATCGCCCAGAGGCCGGTGACACCGCAGTGGTGCCATGAGCATAGTATCATGCAGTGTCCACCGAAAACACTTTAGTGTCTATTGTGTTCTGTTGATGTTTTGTTTAGGTAAAAATAAGCTACACACATCAACAGGATTTTTGTTTTATAGGTACTTGTGCCCTTTCATCGTGACAGACCGAAAGAGACGATACAATTATTTACGATGAATGCATGGAGCAAAACTTTCAGGTTGCCACTACATCGCGTACGTCTCATGATGATCCGGTTGACAGGCTTTCCAGTCACAGAAAGCAACACCAACTAATAGGCCTATTTATTTCTGAAACGATAAACAATAATGACAAAACTGCCATGTATGTTCCAAAAACAAAACAAACAAAAAAAATAAAATAAAAAAAATCAACACACTTAATGTGCAAGTCTTGTGAAGTTTCGTTACATTGAGACTGTTTTGCTGCATATCATATGAAAGAGAAATACCAAGTATCAAAGACAATGTAAATAAACAGATATATGAAACAAAATTTGTATTTGTGTACGTACTTATATCTTCGAAATTTTATGAAAGTAAGGGAACAAGGTTGAGAACTTAGCATGACTAACGATGAGATTAGTAAAATGTAACAATTTTTTCTCTCTCAATAATGTCAAGAATGGCTGGCGACAAGCCAAGTAATCCGAATTAGCACTGCCAGTGCCAAGTGAATAAATTTGTACGAGACATGCGGATGGCAAAGTGTTATGAAGTCATTGAGCGACTCGTACATCTGTGAACCTCTTCCATATTCTCTTGACTTCTTTAACAGCCTGCAATGGGACACCGTGTCAACTACTTTGTGGAAATCTAGAAATATTGAATCTGCCTGTTGCCCTTAGTCCATAGGTTACAGAATATTGGGTGAGAAAAGGGCACGCTGAGTTTCGCGTGAGCAGTGCTTTTTAAAACTGCCAGATGTGTCTGTGTCCTGAGTAGTGAACTGGTGCATTGACAGTTCCAATAAACAACCAGCATGACCTTCCCCAGTCGTAGTTATTTTCCTTGCTTTACAGCATTGATGAATCCATATATTTCCAAAGGTTCCTTAGCTCCTTTATCCCAAGGTCATAGTTATACAGCCAGCAGTTACCTGTCTTGATTAAGCATCTAATTTGTCTGCAGTGGCCTGACACAGCTACTGCCTTGGTTTGCCAAACTTTTGAATGTGTGTGAGCAGTCATGGAACCCAGTAGGTGGTGCCCTTTCTCGTGTTTAATATTTACTTCAAGGTGACTGATTTTAACTTTTTCCACTGTCGACTCAGTTGTGATACATTGGTATTTGAGCACCAGATCTTCATTTTTTCTTAGTATTCCTAATTATTTAACAGAAATATATTCACTTTGTTCTTCAGCATTCATACTTCTTTACCTGTTGTGGAATTGTCTGTGCAAACTAACTACTGTATTATATGAAGGAGCATTGTTGCCACCAATTCAACAAGGATTTTTACAGCATTCTCCTCTTCAAATGCAGAAAATTAACACATAATACTCCAATTTATTGGAGGCTATGCCATTTTCTTTTTGTCCCTGTAGTGATGTGCAGATTTCAGGGTGCCTCCAAACAAACAGAAAACAAATTACATTGATGCCACTTCCATTCACACTAACATCCGTAATGTCCAGGACCTTTCCATTATTGAACACTAACTTTCCCAATGTCTGATGGATTCAAAATTTACAATCTCTTTCCTAGTCACCACGATCAACTATATCTTCACCCACAATTACTTCTCCTTTGAAAGCATCACCTACAAACAAATCCAGGGTATGGCTGTGGGCACCCGCATGGCACCATGCTATACCAACCTATTCATTGGCCATCTTGTTGAAGTCCTTTCTAACTGCCCAGAATACCAAACCCTTCACTTGGTTCACATTCACTGATGACATCTTCACAATCTGAATCAAGGGTGAGGACACCTTGTCCACGTTCCTCCAGAATCTCAACACCTTCTCTCCCATTCGCTTCTCATGGTCCTCCTCAACCCAACAAGCAACCTTTCTGAATATTGACCTCCATCTCAAAGATGGCTACATCAGTACCTCCATCCATAACAAATCTACCAACCACCTGCAATATCTCCACTTCAACATCTGCCCCCAATTTCATACCAAAATGTCCCTCCCGTATGACCTAGCTACCTGTTGCCATCACACCTGTAGTGACGAACAGTCCCTCTCTAAATATATATGTGGTGTAGACCCTGTTTGGACTGAATACATGATTTAGAAGGCTGGTTTTCCATTTTACTTCCAGTGCTCTCTACACCTTTTCACCAATAAATACATGGTCTCCATTGTTGGGTTTTACCTGTCACCACTTTCCCAGATTTTTCAGTGGTGTGGATCATGCAGGGAAGATGACACAATGTGGTGTCCGTTCCACCTTAGCACCCTTCCTTTCCAACAAACTAATCCTGCAAAACCCAGCACAGCAGCCCCCCATTGTGGGGGGAGGGTCGTCAAATACCTGCAAGATAGTAGCTCTTTGACCATGCAGGGATTGCACTGTTGATGCCAGAGCTGATACCTCCCCCATGTATGCCAAGGGCTATGTACCCATTGAGACAGAGGCATAGGGACTCCAAGCAACAGATTACTGGTTTGGTAACCATTGCTGACACTGAGTGGCATCCATGGGTAAACTGCTGCTCGAAGTGGGTGGTACCATGGCAAATGACTTGCATATGAAGCAGATGATGCTTTCTCCCGTGGCTGGTAACACAGCCCCAGCAGTCCCTTCCAACAGAAGAAACTTATTCAATACAGAGAGATACAACCCCAAAATGTTTCCTTCCCTGGCTACGCTTTGGGAAGAACATCGGACAAAGTGACAAGCAGAGAAAGACGACCCCCAGTTCCTGATTTGTAAACGGATGGATGAGGATTCCTTTTTGGTTACAAAGCCTTATTTTCTTTGAGGGGACTATAAAGGACAAGTTTTGGGAAGTTTCAGCAATCTCTAAAATGAAGAGTGGGTCAGTTTTGATTAAGTCTGCATCACCAGCCCAGTCATGGGCATTACTTGCTTGTGACAAGCTCGGTAACATTCCGGTGACTGTCACTCACCATAGTAGTCTAAACATAGTTCAAGGCATCTTTTTCCATCATGACCTCATCTTGAAGTCTGACAATGAGCTTTGTGCCAACTCGGATCGATGGGGTGTATGCTTTCTATCATGTCTATAGGACACCAAAGGACAATGGGATTGCTACCAGGGTCTTCTTGGCCTTTGAGGATGATTCATTGCCTGAAAAAATCAAAGTGATGGTATACCTAAGTGACGTGAAACCATATGCCCCCTCACCCTCTCGATGCAGTGCTTCATATGTATGAAATACAGCCACATATTACGGTATATTTATAATTTTTACTTATGGACCGTCTGACAGCAACTGAATAAAACTCAATTTTAGTGCCATACGTGTTTCGCCTTTATTTTCTGCAAGGCATCATCAGTGGCCTGGAATATGTACATATGTTACCTATTTTATTTACATTTTTTTCATTGTGCATATAGGTTATAAACAGTTCTGGTGGTTGGTATTTCCTATTAAGTAGTAATGTTTTGAACTGTACTTACAGGTTGCGTGGACAATTTCTTACATATTACGCTCCTGTTGCATTTTTGGTGTTGTTCTTCTTCTTATGAACGCCAATTTGCGGTTTTTTCCACATTCCACAGCACTATGCACTGAACGCTTGTTTTAAAGCAATGTTTTGGTTTCTGTTGCCGACTGTCAAATGTTTTTGCCAAAGATCAAATGTTATTGCCAAACTTATGAGTGTAACTATTGAAGTATCTGTGGTCTGTTCGTGTATGCATTTGTGTGTGTGAGTGTGTGTGTGTGTGTGTGTGTGTGTGTGTGTGTTTTGGTGTGATATATATTTTTTGTGCTGTGTGTGTGTGTGTGTGTGTGTGTGTGTGTGTGTGTGTGTGTGTGTATTTTGGTGTTATATAATTTTTATTTATTTATTTATTTATTTATTTTTTTTTTTTTTTGGCCGTGTGTGTGTCTCCAGATGGTGTGGGGAAGAGGCTTTTTTTATGTTATCATTTCCTTTATTAAGTGTAGTAGGGAGCCTGTGCTGATGTGTGTGTGTTCATTTATCACATGTTTGTTTTCTGCTATGGCTTTCTGGGTGTGGAAGTTTTCTTGCATTTGTATAAGATGTTTGTCATGGTTGCTTATTCTCATTATTTTCATTTCTTGTTCCATGTTTGTAGGATGATGGTTGTAGTGTTTTAAATGCTCTGCAAATGTGGAATGGTTTGTTTCATACTTCCAACATCTGATATGTTCTTTGTATCTTGTTTAAAAATTCCTGCATGTCATGCCTATGTATACTGCATCACATTCAAGTTTATATATTCCTGATTGTTGGAATTTGTCCCTCTTGGTAGCTGGCTGGCTTAGGTGTGATTGAAGGGTTTGCCCAGGCTTATATGCTATTTTGAAGCCCTGTCTCTTTAAGATGTTTGCAACTCTGTGTGTTAGTTTATGTGTGTAGGTCATGGTGTACCATCTGGTTCTTTTCTGTGTGGTGTTGTCATTGTGTGTGTTTGTTGAGTGTGTTTTATTCAGTTGCTGTCAGACGGTCCATAAGTAAAAATTATCAATATACCGTAATATTACATGCAACTGAGGAAGACAGGACTATAAAAGTTGAAGATGTCAATACAGCCACATGTCTTCACACTGTGAGGCTTGTCCAGCCTGTATGACATTTGCATCAGACTCACCAGACTGCATTGTCTTTCAGAGAGAGAAAGAACACAAGCATATTATACTCCAAACGGACTGACATAGCAAGAGACCAAGAAAAAGTATGAGCATCTACATTCCACATGCATGAAAATGTCATATTCTACGGCTCTGATGATGTCGCCCTCACTGCGGATGGTACTCTCTTCCATTATGCATCCTACAGCGAGCCCTCAGGGCCACTGTATTGTGCCTGCCCCCCTGATGGTTAGAGGCTCTCCTCCTGCAGCTTCCCCCACACCCACTGTGGGAACAATGGCTACCCACCCATTGGGGATGCCGATCCTCATTCCCCAACTGAAGACGCATAATCTTCGTCCAGGTTCTCACACCAGGAAAGGGGCCCTTGGGACACTCCCCTCCAAGTATCTGCCAGTCTGCAACTGCATACCAGCCAGTGGCAGAAGGAGGTGCAAGCTGCTGGTCATAGGACTTCACGAGCTTCTTCAGTCCCTGAAACTAATTCAGAGAAGCCCTCCCAGTCATCCAAACCCTCTAAAGAAAAGAAACACAAAAAGAAGTCTTCCAAGATGAACGAAATTCCAGTGGCCCCCATGCCACCATATCCCACATGTTCTGCTTCCAAGGGCACAGCAGTGATCCCAATGGCCTCTGGGACACCAGATTGCACCACGCTACATGTCTCAGAACCTAAGTGTTTTGATACCATACCCTCTCCACCAGGGTCAGCAAGGACCCTGGGACATACAAGGTGTACAACTTTACTTCTGCCGTTTGCCGATAGGTGGCGGCAATGGTAAGCAGCGGTCGAAAGAAATAGATTGCAGGCGTCAGGCAGTTAGCTTGGACCTCGGTCAACATAACCTCATTCAAATATTAGTCGATTTGTGTCTGCATCATAAAGTTGTTCTTGATTGAAAATGTCAGTTTATGAGTGTAATTCTCATTTGCGGGAGGTGTTACTGTTTTGTTTCAATATGAAGAAAAAACCAGCTGAGTCTCATTGAATGCTATCAGGTACGTGTGATATGGATGCTGTTCGTGAAAGAATGTGTTGTGAGTAGTTTCAACGCTTCAAGAACAGTGATTTTAATGTCGTAGACTGGCATAGTGGTGGAAGAGAGAGTGTTTTCGAAGATGCAGAATTGGAGACATTGCTGAGTGAAGACTCGTTTCAAACTCAAGAAGAATTGGCATGATTAGTGCGAGTGATACAGCAAGCCATTTCAAAATGTCTCAAGGCTATGGGCATGATTCAGAAAGAAGGAACTTGGGTCCCGTGTGAGCTGAAACCAAGCGTTTTGTGTGTTTGTGAACAGATGCTTCAGAGACAAAAATGGAAGGGATTTCTGCATCGCATTGTGACCAGGGATGAAAAATGGGTTCATTACGATAACCCTAAATGCAAAAAATCTTGGGGATATCCCGGCTATGCTCCCACGTCAACGGCCAAACCGAATATTCACGGGTCCGAGATCATTTGGTGTACCAGCTCGGTTTTGTGTACTATGAGGTGTTAAAACCAAGTTAAACAATCACAGGTGCTTGTTATTGAACGGAATTAATGCGTTTGAATAGAGCATTAAAAGACAAACAGCTGCAATACAGTGAGAGGCATGATAAAGTAATTTTGCAGCATGACAATACTCGACCCCACGTTGCAAAATAGGTCAAAACGTACTTGGAAATGTTAAAATGGGAAGACCTACCCCACCCACCATATTCTCTAGACATTGCTCCTTCTGAGTATCACCTGTTTAGATCATGGCGCATGGCCTGGCTGACCAACACTTCCAATCTCTTGAAGAAGTCACAAATTGAATCGATTCGTGGATTCTGGATGAATAATTTTTTCGACGTGGGATTCAAACACTGGCCGAAAGATGGGAGAAAGTAGTGGCCATTGAAGGAAAATACTTTGAATGATACATATGTAACCAATTTATTTCATTTAAGCCTCAAAAGTTGGGGAAAAAATTGCGGAAGAAAAGTTGTACACCTTGTAACTTGCCTCCTTGGTCCCTTCAAGCCCTCACAGTATACCAACAGCATGATTCTCCAGTGGAATTGTAGTGGCTTTCCCCATTACCTAGCTGAGCTATGACATTTTTTATGCTCCACACCTGCTTTCTGCATTCCCCTGTACGATACTTGGATACTTGATTTCCAACAATGCGGACCCTGTCCTTCATGGCTAACAGAGATATTTTAAGAATCATACCAATTGTGATAGGGTGTCAGGTGGATTTTGCTTGTATGTTCCAAACTGTGTATATAGTGAACTACTGCATCTTGATACAACTTTGGAATCTGTGACTGTTCGAGTAAGAGCATTTCAGGATTTTATTGTCTGTAATGTTTATCTCTCTCCCGATGATGGAGTTCCTCAGAACATATTGTCTGCATTCGTTTCTCGGCTCCCCTCACCTTTTTTGATCTTGGGCAGTTTCAGAGCACATAACCCTTTGTGGGGTTGAACCAGCCAATAAATCCTTTGTGGTATTGAACGATGCATCACTGACCACAATAAAGACATCAAAAATGTACTGGCAGATCTTGACCTGTGTCTCTTGAATATTGGTGCCTCCACACACTTCAGTGCGGCATGTGGAAGTTACTCAGACATTGATCTTTCTATTTGCAGCTCTGATCTTCTCCCATCCATCAACAGGTGGGTCCACGATGTACCTTTGTGGTAGTGACGACTTCCCAATCTTCCTTTCCCTCTCTGAGCGTCACTCCCCTGAGCACCCTAGATTGGCTCTCCTCAATGCCAACTGCGATGTTTTCACCTCCAATGTCATTATGAGCTCCGTGCTAAATGGAGACAGTGACAAGGCTGTCCTGAGTCCAGTCCAATAGCAGCTATTCTGTTAGCAGCTTACTTAGCTATCCCATATTCTTCGGGATCCCCCTATTGGGAGGTATTACCTTGGTGAACCTCGGAAATTGTCGAGGCTATTAGAGATCATAGATGGGCTCTCCAATGCCATAAGCATCATGCAACAATTGAGCACCTCAGTGCTTTTAAATGGCTCCAAGCTCAGATCTGCCACTTAATAGAATGACGGAAGCAAGAATGCTGGCTATGGTACATTTCAAACATTGGACTTTACAGGGTGGTCCATTGATCGTGACCGGGCCAAATATCTCACAAAATAAGCGTCAAACGAAAAAACTACAAAGAACAAAACATGTCTAGCTTGAACAGGGAAACCAGATGGCGCTATGGTTGGCCCGCTAGATGGCGCTGCCATAGGTCAAACGGATATCAACTGCGTTTTTTAAAATAGGAACCCCCATTTTTTATTACATATTCATGTAGTACGTAAAGAAATATGAATGTTTTAGCCGAACCACTCTTTTCGCTTTGTGATAGATGGCGCTGTAATAGTCACAAACATATGGCTCACAATTTTAGACAAACACTTGGTAACAGGTAGGTATTTTTAAATTAAAATACAGAACATAGGTACGTTTGAACATTTTATTTCGGTTGTTCCAATGTAATACATGTAACTTTGTGAACTTATCATTTCTGAGAACGCATGCTGTTACAGCGTGATTACCTGTAAATACCACATTAATGCAATAAATGCTCAAAATGATGTATGTCAACCTCAATGCATTTGGCAATACATGTAACGACATTCCTCTCCACAGCGAGTAATTCGCCTTCCATAATGTTCGCACATGCACTGACAATGCGCTGACGCATGTTGTCAGGCGTTGTTGGTGGATCACGATAGCAAATATCCTTCAACTTTCCCCACAGAAAGAAATCTGGGGATGTCAGATCCGGTGAACGTGCGGGCTATGGTATGGTGCTTCGACGACCAATCCAGCTGTCATGAAACATGCTATTCAATACCGTTTCAAATGCACGTGAGCTATGTGCCGGACATCCATAATGTTGGAAGTACATCGCCATTCTGTCATGCGGTGAAACATCTTGTAGTAGCATCGGTAGAACATTACGTAGGAAATCAGCATACATTGCACCATTTAGATTGCCATCGATAAAATGGGGGCTAATTATCCTTCCTTCCATAATGGCGTACCATACATTAACCCGCCAAGGTTGCTGATGTTCCACTTGTTGCAGCCATCGTGGATTTTCCGTTGCCCAATAGTGCATATTATGCTGGTTTACGTTACCGCTGTTGGTGAATGACGCTTCGTCGCTAAATAGAAGCGTGCAAACAATCTGTCAACATCCCGTAATTTCTCTTGTGTTCAGTGGCAGAACTGTACACAACGTTCAAAGTCGTTGCCATGCAATTCCTGGTGCATAGAAATATGGTACGCGTGCAATCGTTGTTGATGTAGCATTCTCAACACCGACATTTTTGAGATTCTCGATTCTCACGCAGTTTGTCTGCTACTGATGTGCGGATTAGCCGTGACAGCAGCTAAAACACCTACTTGGGCATCATCATTTGTTGCAGGTCATGGTTGACATTTCACATGCGGATGAACACTTCCTGTTTCCGTAAATAACATAACTATCCGGCGAACGGTCCGGACACTTGGATGATATCATCCAGGATACCGAACAGCATACATAGCACACGCCCGTTGGGCATTTTGATCACTATAGCCATACATCAACACAATATTGACCTTTTCCGCAAGTAGTAAACGGTCTATTTTAACACGAGTAATGTTTCACAAAGCAAATACCATCCACACTGGCGGAATATTATGTGATACCATGTACTTATACGTTTGTGACTATTACAGCACCATCTGTCACAAAGCGAAAAAAGTGGTCCAACTAGAACATTCATATTTATTTATGTACTAATGAATATGTAATAAAAAATGGGGTTGCCCATTTTAAAAAATGCAGTTGATATCCATTTGACATATGGCAGCGCCATCTAGCAGGCCAGCCATAGCGCCATCTGGTTTCCCCCTTCAAGCTAGACAAGTTTCGTTCTTTGTAGTTTTTTTGTTTGAGGCTTATTTTGTGAGATATTTGGCCCAGTCACGATCAGTGGATCACCCTATATATCCCACCTTTTGCAGGTTTGGGCAAAGATCAGACACCACTATGGATACCAGCTCCATGCAGGTGTACATGGTATTTCCTTGAATGGTGCTGTTTTCACTAACCCAGATGCTGTAGCCGAACATTTTGCTCTGCATTATGCTCGAGCCTCTGCGTCTGAGTACTATCAACTTACTTTTCATGTCCTTAAGCAGTAGATTGAATGATTGCACTTATCTTTCACTGGACGCCCAGTCAGTGAGTGAGAATTCTTCAGTGACCTTTGCCCTGACACAACCCTAGGACCAGACCATATCCACAGCCAAATGCCGAAACCCCTATCATTGGATTGTCAGCATCACCTCCTTACAGTCTTCAACCATATCTGGAGTGAGAGTGAGCTCCCATCTCAGTGGCCTGCGAGCATCATCGTCCCAGCACTGAAACCAGGTAAGCATCCCCTAGAGATGGACAGCTATTGCCCAATTAATCTCACCAGTGTTGTCTGTAAGTTGCCTGAACGTGTGGTGAACCAGCGCCTGTGTTGGCTACTCGAGTCTCAGGGCCTTTTGACTCTGTCCCAGGACAGTTTTTGCCAAGGCTGTTGCCACTGCTGATAATTTGGTTTGTCTGGATCTGCCATCCGGACAGCTTTTGACTAATGTTAACACATTATTGCTGCCTTCTTCGGCCTACAAAGGCTTATCACATGGGGACACCACATTCTTGCTGCCTGACATGGGTGGGGTCTCTGGGCCCACTTCAGATTTGCGTCCAGGACTTCTTGTCACACCATACATTCCAGGTTCAAGTTGGTGCTTCCCACAGTACCCCCATATCCAAGAGAATGGAGACCTGCAGAGTGCTGTGTTGAGTGTCCCTCTCTTATTAGTGGCCATTGATTGTTTAGCAGCGGCTGTGGGGTCTTCAGTGTCACCCTCCTTTATACTCACAGTTTTTGCTTTTACTATTGCTCCTATTGCGTGTTGCTGAACGTTGACTGCAGGGTGCCACTCGAAATGCGCAATCATGGGCCCTCACCCACAGCTTTCAGTTTCCTGCCATCACGATTTGTGTCATGCACTTCTGTTGCCATCGTATTGTTCATCCACAACAGGAATTTTACCTTGAGGGCCAATTACTTAATGTGGTGGAAACTTATAATTTTTTGGGACTGGTTTAGTTGCCCAGCTGATGTGGCTTCCCCATCTTCGCCAACTTAAGCAAAGGTGCTGGCTGCACCTTAATACATTTTGGTGCCTCAGTGACATCATCTGCGATGCATCCCACGCTACCCTTCTCCAGTCTTATGAATCACTGATCCTGTCCTGTCTTGGTTATGGGAGTCTGGCATATGATTCGGCATTTCCCCCAGCATTGTTGTCACTGGACCTGACACACCACTGTGGGATCTGACTTTCAACATGAGTCAGTCAGACTAGCCTTGTCGACAGGCTGAGGTTCCTCCACTAGATAAGGTGCCAACAACAGCTACTCAGTTATGCTGTACATTTTCGCAGCTTCCATAAACATCCAAGCTGTAGTGTAGCCCTGGAGGGCTTGCTGCTCTTTGGCAGGTTCATGCTTAGCTACCATGGGACCCCCACCTTTGCAGCATCTTTTCCCTTCCTTGCAGCATGTCTATCCTCTTGCTGCTCTTTTTCCTCTTCCTTGGGGAACATGTCTGGGCTGTTTCGGAAATGTATTCTGCTTTTTCGGTAGTCAGTATCAGAATACTCTCCACTGTTTTTCATTGCTTTTTCCTTTCTTCATTCGTGTTTTCCTATCCTTCCTTCGCTTCAGCATCTGAGGACCCTCTTTTTCTTCTTCCTCCTTGTGTGCTCCAGAAGGCCAGCGCATACATCTGACGTGTAACAGGTGACTGGGTGATGCGTAATTCCAAGCCCCAGGTCAAAAGGTTCACATGTACCCCCTGATACATGCCAGGTCCAGGGAGGGGTGATTGCCTGAGATGCTACCTTCCCAAATTACCATTTGGCCCCTCTGTCAGGTATTCAGGAGGTGCGACCTGAGGTGTGAACAATCACCTAAGGGGGATGCATCCCCTTCTGAATGGGACCCCCAGTTGGAAGGAATGCGCCATCAGAGATGCTGGTAATCGTGGGGGTTTTCTTGCAGTGAGCCAATCATCTTCACAGTCAGTGGCTATGAAACATAAACAGGATGAGGCTAACGATTCAAAGAGACTACCAATTTCACCAAGGTTCTTCGTGGTTTCACCTACTGAAGGCAGTCAGTCCTTTGTTATGGTAAATCTGTTTATTATTCAGAAAAGTGTTGATGCAATTGCTGGCCCTGTGTAATCCTGCTCTCGTTTATGCAATGGCACTTTGCTTTTGAAGACTACGTTCAATTCTCAAGCACAACAACTGCTTGCAGCTTCGCTCATCCATGGCTATCCTGTTCATGTCAAGGCCCATCGAACGCTGAATTCTTCGCATGATGTTATTTACACTAGGATGCTCGTTATTTACATAAGGATGCTCAATGGTCTGACCAAGGCGGAAATCCAAATGTCGCTCTCTGATCAGGGTGTCATTGCAGTCCCTCGTTTGATGAAAAAAGTAGATGCCTCCTTAGCGCCCATATGCAATCTCTTTCTCACTTTTAATAGAATGGTTCTTCTGTCAGAGATCCAAGCAGGTTATGAAGTTGTCACAGTCAGACTGTGTATTCCAAAACCGATGCACTGCTACCAGAGTCATCGTTACAACCACACTTGAGAGTCCTGTTGTCACCCAGCCAAATGTGTAACCTGTGGTAGGATGCTGATGAGGGCGATTGTTCACCTCCTCCTCCCCACTGCATAATCTACAATGGCAACCATGCCACCTCCTCCCGTGATGTCCCATGTATCTCAATGAGTGGACTGTCCGTGAGATCCGGGTGAAGGAAAAAGTGCCTTACCCAGTCATTCGCAAGTTGTTGGCTAGTGAGAAACATTGCGTTCTACCATCTGGCAGCTACAGTACTGTTCTTGCTACCTCTCACTCAACAAAGGACATGGCCACGCAGACATGCGCCCTCAAATATAGCACTGCGGTTGTGATATCACCCAGCATCATGGTAGCATCACTGTCTCCTCCTCCAGCTGTGCAACATGCCACCAAACTTTCGCCTCACGGGGAGATGTCACCAGCTACACAACTGGCAGGCTGGAAAGGGAAGAAGGAATACTCCCTTGAAGACTTCCTATGTCCCTCAAGCCAACCAACATCTGAGTCTTCCTCTGCTCACCAGAAAGGTTCAAAAAAATCAAACAATAGCAAACAGTCTTCTCCTTTGCCAACTCGAAGATCCTCTGCGATGGTTTTGCCACGTGATACCCACCCGGCCAACCTGCATGTTGCCGGTGTGCACCACCAACCATTTTTCTGCACTCAACTCTGCAGGCCGACAGGAGAAGAACGCTCCTGTAGACCTCATGGACCAGGATCCTCCTACCTCTGTGCCCTGTAGCAGCAAGTCTTTGAAGGCTGGCACTTGGCTGCTGCCGAGGTGACACCCCTTCAGTTTTTCCTTGTTGTGACTCTCCTCCAATGGAACGTTCAAGGCCATCGATCCAACCAAGAAGATTTTTGGCTGCTCTTAGAACTGCAGCGTCCACTTGTTCTTTTCCTTCAGGAAATGAAATTGCATCCTCACGGTCACTTTCAGCTTTTGCATTTCTTCCTGGTCCGTTTTGACCCCTCCCAAGGTTGGCAATCCATCGCATGGGGGAGTCATGCTGCTCGTATTGGATGATGTTCATAGTCAACCCATCTCCCTGACTATCTGCCTTCAAGCTGTTGCAGTTCACCTTTTCCTTCCTCACTTGAACTTTTCCTTTTGTACGAATTTACATCCTTCTGTCATTCGATCTCACCAGGGCAGACTTCCCCCAGCTTACTCACCCATTTCCGCTCCTCAGTGGTGTTAATGCACTCCATCCCCTTTGGGGTTCTTCCAGAACCTGTCCAAGACATGCCCGCTTGGCTGATCTTCTTAATCAACTCAACTTAACTCTTCTGCCTTAACACAGGAGCACCCACATTCCTTTCAGATTCTACACACAACTATTCCCATTTGGATTTATCCTTCTGCACTGCCCAGCTTCCCTATCATCTCGAGTGGTCTGTTCTCTCTGATTCATACTAAAGCGACCATTTCCCAAGTGCTATCCATTTACTGAGTCCTACCCCACCTACGTGCACACCCAAATGAAGGCTTGCTAAGGCCGACTGGAGGCTTTACTCCTCCCTGGCGACATTCAACGAACAACATTTCCCCAGTTGTGATCGCCAAGTAGAAGGTCTTACAAACTTTATCCTTACCACTGCAGAACATCCCATTCCTTGCACTTGCTCTTTACCACACCATCTCCCGTTCCCTTGATGGACTGAGGCATCACACGACGCAGTTTGCTTACAGAGACATGCTCTCCACGTTTTTAACCGCATTCATTATAAACAGTTGCATTCACCGAGTTGTCGTGTTATTTAGGATAGCAAAATAGCTAGCTGGATTTCATTCACTAGTTTTTTTTAACAGATCCAGTCCCTCTTCCGCCGTGTGGGCAAACCTCCAACACCTCTCTGGGGCCAAGATCCATGTCCCAATTTCCAGCCCGACAGTATCAGACGATGTCATATTCGACCGTATTGCTATCTTCAGCACCTTGGGCCACCATTTTGCGGAGATCTCGAGCTCCTCCCACAATCACCCTGTCGTCCTACATTGGAAATGAGTGGAGTAAACTCAGGTGATACCCTTCTTTTTTCAGAATCAGGGCCAGATGCTGTTAACATTCAGATGTTGCAGCACCTTTCTCTTGCGGGCAAGCACTTTATGCTTAATATGTACAACCGCATCTGGGCAGAGTGCACGTGTCCCAGGTCCTAGTATGAAGCTACTGTCATGCCCACACTTAAGCCCAGTAAGGACAAACACCTTCCTTCTAGCTACTGCCCAATTTCTCTCACCAGCTGTATTTGCAAGGTGATGGAACATATTATTTATGCCCAGCTGGTATGTTGGTTCGAGTCTCACAATTTACTAACCATTGCACAATGTGGATTCCGGGTGCACCGTTTTGCAGTTGACAATCTAGACACTTTGTCCACCCATGCAATGAAAAGTTTTTTGCAGAAATGCAAGACTGAAGCCATATTTTTCGATTTTTAGAAAGCCTACGAACCTGCTGGAGGATTGGTATCATCCGTACTCTCTACAGGTGGTGCTTTCTTTCAGCAATTTGTAAAAGATCGAGTTTTTAAGGCCGTGAGGGTTCTGCCTTGTCAGACACCTTCATCTGGGAAAATGGTGTGCCTCAGGGTTCCATACTGATTGTCATCCTCTTTACTATCGCCACTAACCCTATAATGGCCTGTCTTCTGCTGGAAATCTCTGGCTCCATTTTCATTGATGATTATGCCATCTATTGCAGTTCTCCACGGACCTGTCTCATTGAGCAGCATCTTCAGAGAAGTCTCAATTGCCAGTGTCCTACTGCCATGACCTTCTCCTGCATGCTGTTTGTCTGCCATGTGTGGTCACCCACCCTATGCCTCCTTCTTCGATGACTCCTTTGATCGCCAGTATGGGGCGCATCCCTCTTCTCTGTTACCTAGTGGAGTTCACTTTCGGCTCTTTCTCTGGCAGTTTAACTTCACACTACGTGCAACTTTTCCAGTGGGTGTAAACCCTTCATGACCTTGGCTTTGTGTGGTAGCCCATGTTCATCTTGGCCTTCTTTTACTTCCTGAGGACACTACTGCAGCGTCACTCTATTGCCATCAGTTTCATGACCTTCGCATGGATCTGCGCGTTAGTACCTTTGTGTACGTTACTGGCTCTCGGACAGACCGTGGTGTCGGGTGTGCCTTCATCATTGGCGCTAACATTTTTCAGTATCGGCTTCTGGAAGACTGCTCAGTATTTGCAGCAGAGCTCTGCACTCTGTATCAGGCCACACAATACGTACGGTGTCGTAGGCTTTCCCATTGCATCATCTGCTCACACTCTCGCAGCGCCCTTCAAAGCCTCTGTGTGCTGTACACCGTCCATCCCATAGTGCAACAGGTCCAGGAAAGCTGCCACTTGCTCACTCTCGATGGAGCCACTGTGATGTTTATGTGGGTTCCTGGTTACGTCAGTCTGTCAGGAAATGAGGCCCCTGATGCTGCTGCCAAGGCTGCAGTCATCATACCTCAATCTGCTAGTTCTTACATTCCCTCCAATGATCTCTGTGTTGCTGTCTGTAAGCGGGTAGTATCACTTTGGTATCACCTCTGGTCCTCACTTAATGGGAACAAGCTGCAGGTTATCGAGCCTCTCCCAGCAGCATGGATGACGTCTTCTCAGCACTCTCGCCACTAGGAGATCATTTTTAGTAGGTTGCATGTTGGGCACTGTCTTTTTAGTCATCACCATTTGTTAATTGTGCTCTCCCACCACTTTGTGAACATTGCGCTGAACTTTCGACTGTCTGCCGTTTCTCAACGGAATGACCTTTTTTTAACAGCTTACATTCCCATTTGTGTTTGCTGCCAGAGTTATTGGCCTTTTTGCGAATGACACGCAGGCTGTCGACCGCGTTGTACTTTTTATCAGCCGTAGCAATATGGAGGCCATTTAATTTTTTGTTCTGGACCTCTGTTTCTGTATTGCATATTTTTATAGACCTTCCTCCACACCCCTGTTTTCAGCTGTCTTCTAGTCCGTCGATTAGGATTGACGTGTAATTATTTTTAACTCCTCTCTTTGTCTTTGTGTTCTATAGCTTTGACATGGGCTCGTATGAAACTAGTCATTTTTGCAGCCAAAAAAAATTACAATGTCCTTTTCCTTGGTAGGGGTTCCACCTCCCACAACAGAGACCCGGAACTGGGTTCACAATTTCAGTTCGACTACAGTGTCTGTGCTCTAAACTACAATTTGTTGCCTCTTGTCAGGGAACAATTGTGTACACCACCATGGCTTGTACCCCGACCTTGGCTGTGTATCAGTTTATTCTTTTGACAGAAAGATTCATTTGACCTTCCGGTGTTTTGCTACCTGTTCCTTGCTATCCTTGATGTATTTCCAGATTCGAAAGTGGTATACACTGATTGCTTATTGTTCAGCGGATGAACTGGTTCTGCATACACACATGCAAGATGCAGTGAACCATGCTCCTTGCCGAATGGATGCATTGTCTCCATTACTGAATTGGTGGCCATCAAAAAAGCCCTTTACCATGTTTGTTCTTGCACCGACAAGATGCTTCTAATCTGTAGTGATTTCCTGAGTAGCCTTCAGGCTGTAGATGAGTGTTACCCTCATCACCCATTAGTCAAGACTATCAAGGATCTTCTTTCTGACTTCCATCAAGCTGAATGACCAGGAGTCTTTATCTGGACCTTTGGATGTGTTGGGATCTCGGGGAATCAACTTGCCAACCACTTGGAAAAGTTCGCTACAAGGATGCCAATTTCGGAAATGAGATTCTCAGAACTGGACCTTCAGTCGACTCTACACTATCAGTTGTTGGATGTATGAAACTTGGAATGGCTCGTTCTGGTCTCCCGAAACAAACTGAGACCATGACCACTTGGCAGTCTTCCCTTTCCACTTCTCACAGGGAATCCACCGTCCTTTGTTGGCTATACATTGGTCACACGTGCCACTTTCTATGATGTGAGGACCTACCTTACTGCTGAGATGTTGCCTGCCACATGATAGCCCACATCCTACGGGGCCGCCCAAATTTGGCTGCTTTGTGCCGATATCTTGAACTTACTGATGTGCCGTGTCTGGTGTTAGCAGCCGATGCCAAAACGATTGCCCTGGTTTTACATTTCACCTGCGGAGGTGGTTTCTACTCATCTCTGTGAGGTGGGGCACTTTGGCCTCATTGACCACCTTAGGGGTTGGAGGGGCGGCGTTGCCTGAGGGATTAGAGGGGCCTGGCTCCTACCCTTCCAACCTTTTTATTTTCCTTGTTCTTCATTGTTTGCTGTTTTTGATGTTTTGTCATTCCTACAATTTTATCATCATGTGTATGCTTTTTTTCATGGGATAGCAGATGGTGAAATGGTGCTGGTGAGATGCAGAGGATGTATCTTGCACTGCATCCCATGATCCAGGGATCTCTAACTGCATTCTGGGCAGAGCGGTTGACACTCCTTACCTCCTCTCACTCCAGTTCTCCTTGATTTTACATCAGTCTTATTGTATCTTGCTTACAATTGGGCTTCACAGTATTTGCCTTTTGTACTCTTCCTCTGAGGGTTATTCCTGGTTTGATACATGTAGGATGAAGGGGCTGACAACCTTGCAGTTTGGTTCCTTTAATTCCAATAACCTAACTGTTTCCAGTGATTATGTGGCAATATTGTGATCCAAGAGCAACGTGCCACTTCACTTGTTTCTATGCGGTATGTTAAATTTGTTTACGTTTAGCACAGTTGCCAATCTCTGCAACAAGAGTTCATTCTCGCCAAGACTTTCTGTCTTTTCTGCAATTTGCTAGCATGTCAGCTTTCTATATACACCAACATAATCCATGAATAGGCTCGTCAAGCTTCTAACATTATACACTAAGTTATTTGTATGCTACAAATAGCAATGTTTTTAGTATTCTGTAACACTGCGAGCGAGTAAGCCTGAAGCTGGCCCTACATCACAAGATTTCACTCCATTAAGAATCCCATGCTGTGCTATGTTTCTTTATAAATCTCCGTTTAGCTCCAGAATATCCAGGCTTATGCAGCGGCTATGTTACAAACTGTGTTCTTATCATAATTATCACAATTTTGTCTTTAGCTGTGTTCCAGTGACTCCTTAAATGCGTATGTGCATCATACTGTAATTAGTCAGATTTTGTCAATCAGTCTGTACAAGAGCAAAACCTTGGGGGCTTAATAATATCTCTAAATTCTTCACTTAATATTGATTTGTGAAACTTAATAAGTAGCCAGTGTGAAATAATAGGTTTCTCATCTTAGCATTCATATGTTGAATATGGGGTTGGCAACCCTGGGGTTCTTGATCTAGGGACTCGTAAGTACCACCAGTCTCCTGTTACCGTAAGCTCTGGGCATGCTTCGATGACCACTGTATGGCATGGCAGTGGAATGTTGTGTGTCACAGGGAATGGGGATCTTGGCTCGACCACCTGGATTGCGAGACTGGCAAAAAAAAAAAAAAAAAAAAAAAAAAAAAAAAAAAAAAAAAAAAAAAAAAAATCCACCTCTCAATCTCAAAGTGTGCTGTGCACTGATGAGAAGCATGGCTGTTGAGGTGGAACAGTCGTGGGGAACCTGCCATACCTCAGTTGTATAAGGCTTACTCAGGCCAGGGGGGCTCTATCTGAGTGGACACTTGTTTCCTTAGCTGCTTGTGGGACTGAGATCGAACCCTCGAAATCATCATCTTTTCCTCCCAGTGGGAAGGATGTACTGCGTGGGAGTATTCCCACCCAGTCCTCTAATCCAAATGAATGATAGAGACTAGTTCTCCTGGTATCTGCATCAGTTGAATTACAGTAACAGGGCTCAGGGAGTCATAAACCAAAATGTATTTTTGGTCACTAAGAGGAGGAGGGGACATTCGAAAAAGTGTCCCCCTTCTATATCCATAAAGGCTGGGAAGTAGCTGCAGGAAGCCTAAGTCTACTGAGCAGCTGCGGAACGGTTCCCTACTGGTCGAGACTAACAGGGCAAAGCAGGTGGAGCTACTTACAACAACAAAAAAGTTGGGTGAATGTTTGTTACCTTTAATTCTCCAGTGTTGTCTCACCAGTTCATGGTTTCCTCAGACTTGGGGTTAGGCCTTATGTACCTAACCCTATGCAGTACTACAAATGACAGAATTTTGGTTACACAATGCTGAGTTGCAGGGGTGAAGCGACTTGTGCAAAATGTGGAAAGGCAAGCCTTGAAGCTGTGATTGACTGTCCATCTCCAGCAGTCTGCATTAACTGCTCTGGGAGCCACTCAGTCTGGAGCTGAGACTAACCTATTTTTGCAGAGTAACAAAAAATTCAGGAACTGAAAGTCACCAAGCAGATCCCCTTTGCTGAAGCCAAAAAGAAATATAAGGCTCCAAACTTCCAGTCTTTATCACTTCTTATGCTTTGCACAGAACCCTGTTGCTAAGGTCGACGCCTCAATGCAGATGTTGTCCTGTGTACAAACATCCACCACCAGCACCTGTACTTGCATGTGTACATGCAAAGGCAAAATGAGAAAGGTTAAAGCAATCCAAGCAGCCACCGCAAAAAAGACTAGTAATAGTTCCGTATTGAGTGTCAAGAAGCCACACGACAAGCAGAGTGCCCCTCATACTCGAAGTGACAGGGTGCAGGGAAAGGTTCACGATGTTCAGGTCAAAAGCTGTCCTGAGTGCTGTCAGGCGTCGTTCTTTCATGTCCGACTGATGAGGAGGATTCATGGAGTTAGATGTCTTGGATTCAAGCAGCCACTCCACTCCCCCTTGTTCTACAATTGTTTCACCTTCGTGTTGCAAAGATAGGGGTAAATTAAAACCAAATGGATGAAATGGCTCCCATCCTACAATGGAATTTGAAGGCATTTAGGACACATGTGGAGGAACTCCGTCTCTTATGTCAGGGCAGACCACTCTGTCTGTGTCTCCAGGAGACTCATTTCCATCAATGGTACACCCCTAAACTACCAAGCTATGTGCTCCACCAAAAGGATGACCTGAGTGGAGAGAGAGAGCTAGAGGAGGCATAGGTATTTTCATCAGTACCGACTACCACTCATCGCCTCTCACTAACGACACTTTACAAGCAGTTGCCGTATCAGTGTTTGCGCATCATCCATTGACAATATGTTCCCTTTACTTACCCCATCATGATGCATTTAATGAAGAGACCCTAACTGACCTTATTACACAGCTCCCCCCCCCCCCCCCCCCTTCATCCTCTGTGATGATTTCAATGCACATGCAACTAGCTGCTCTCGAGCTCTTGCTCACACTGCTCAATGGGAAGAGGTCGATGACTTGCACAGAAGTGATCTCTCCCCGATCTGGATTCACCCGCCCAATGGGGTGGAACCTGAAAAGAAACCTCCGCGATGGGTACTCAGTAGAGGTGACTGGACACATAATAGCAAGTTGGCCCAGTTTGAACAACGTGCGTATGTCAGGTCATGGATGGATCATATTACCAAAATAATCCACCACACCATTGCAGCATCCATTCCACAGTCCATGAGACAACAGAAGGGGCAACCTGTCCCTTGGTCGAGTGCCGAATGCCACTCTGCAATCAGGACCAGGCATACGGCTCTGCATATGTTCAGTGTCGGCCAACTGCAGATAATCTTGCAGCCTTTCGCATAGCGAGGGCAAAGTGTCACCAAATTATTCGAGGGAGCAAGAAGAGATAGTGGCAACAGTTCCTTAACAACATTAACCATTCCATCAAAAGTTCCATTGTGTGGGAGACAATCAGAATAATTTCTGGGAGAAGAGTCAGGTGCCCCATGGCTGCTGTAATGGGGAACGGCACTCTCCAAACAAATCCGCAAGACATTGTGCAGACTGTGGCGGCGTATTTTGCCACAGTTACTGCAACAGCCAGTCAGGATCCAGGTTTTCAGTGCCATAGAGCAGTTGCTGAGAAGTGTAGTTTGAAATTTTGGTCCACCTCTGATGAAGATTAAAACTGCACATTTTCGATGTGGGAGTTGGATTCTGGATTGTCGGCAGGTTGTGACATGTCCCCTGGTCATGGCAGGATCCATTACAGTATGCCGCAGCACCTCACAAGGTGAAACAAAGATATCCTCCTCACACTTTTTAATGTCATTTGGGCTTCAGGTCACTTTCCTGACTCTTGGCATGAAGCAATTTTAATCCATCTCTTGAAACCTGGGAAAGACCATACATACCCAAGTAATTGGCCTAGTTTTGCCCTCACTAACTGTATGGCTAAGACCTTGTAGCAGATTGTCAACCACCGCCTTGTCTAGATCTTAGAATCCAGGCAACTCCTTAGTCGCTTTCAGTGGGGGTTCAGGAGGTATTGCTCCACAGTTTATAACCTTGCCCTTCAGGAGGAAGGTATACAGCAGGCTATCCTATGCCGCCATCAACTTCTAGGTATATTTTTTGACATTGAGAAGGCCTACAATACTACTTGGAGCCATCATATCCTGGAGCAGCTTCACAGCTGGAGTTTTCATGGTTGTCTTCCCATTTTTATTCAGTCCTTTCTCTCGCCACGATATTTTAGATACGGAGTCGGTGATGTCCTGTCTGATCGCTTTGAGCAAGAGAACGGTGTCCCTCAAGGTAGCATGTTAAGTGTGACTGTCTTTGACATAGCTATTAATAGCATTATGTCCATAGTGAAAAGTCCTGTTCAGTTTTCTGTGTTAGTTGATGACGTCTCTGTGTTTTGCTCTTCTTCAAGCCTTGCAATGACAACACGTCAGTTGCAACTAATTCTTCGTTGTTTGGATGAATGGGTACAGAAGAGTGGTTTTAAATTTTCCACCAAGAAGTCTGTGTGTGTTATTTTTAACCGTTCTCATTCTATTTTAAACTTTCCTGAGTTGAGGATGAGGGACACTGTCCTTACTTTTAAAGACAAAGTGAGATTTCTGGGCCTCTTATTTGACTCTAAGCTTACATGGCTACCACATCCCAAGGACCTGAAAAAATGGTCACTAAAGGCTTTAAGTATTTTAAAATGCTTTAGCTACAGTACATGGGGAACAGACAGGGCTTGTCTGCTCCAGTTTTACAGGGCATTTGTGCAATCTCAGGTCGATTATGGGTGCACAGTGTGTGGGTCTGCGAGACCCTGTTATTTAAAGATGTTGGCTACTTACAGTGCCCCAAGCATATAAAACGCAGTCCACACCATACAGACGTGCCTACCATACTGTTGCTCATCCTCCACTGGAAAGACTTTTTCATAACCAGCAATGGAAATGAGGTCTTATGGGGTTCGTGCGCGAGATTGTCTTCCAGAGATGGGTGTGGCCAGTCTTCGTGTTTTACATTGCGGTGGAGCAGATTTCCACCTTGGCTTCTCTGGAGGCCCAGACTTATAATAGACTTGATGAATTTTAAGGAAGATCACATGTCAGATTTACATTTGAACCTCTCTTTTTTAACATTTTAGATATGCATTACCGTTTCACAGTAGTGAACACTGATGGCTCTAAGCAAGCTGCTGTGTTCTCCAACCATGTCATCAGGATTCGCCTTCCTGCTGAGTATACCATTTTCTCAGCAGAGCTCCACGCGACTCCTAAGGCGCTGCAGCGGATGCGTCGTATTCGGGGCAAACGGTTTCTCATTTACTCAAATTCTCTTAGTGCTTTACAATCATTAGAGAACATGTACCCAGCTGAGGGGTTGGTCCGGCTGATATACAGCCAACTGTACTTTCTCCAATGCAGGGTAAGCAGGTGTAATTTTGCTGGGTGCCAGGTCATGTAGGAATATGGGGAAATACAAAGGCTGATCAGGCTGCCAAGGAGGCGTGCAGAGGACAGTATGTGGCACAGTGTCCTATTCCCTTGCAGGCTGTCATTTCTGTGCTACACAGGAAGTGCATGCAGTTGTGGGACGAGGAATGGCTGGCAGCGACGTCCAATAAGCTGCAGTTGGTGAAGTCAACAACGTGGCCGTGGTGTTCCTCTTGCCAGATGCTCGTGTGGGATGAAGTGACCCTCACGTGTCTTAGAATTGGGAACTCCTACACATAGCTTTTTACTACAGTGAGAGGATCCCCCTTTTGTGATGCTTGTGGCGTGCACATCTCTACCCGCCATATTTTAATGGAGTGTATTTTTTATCGTGCTGCAAGGGTAGAAGCAAATACTAGAGGGGAACTGCCCTCTGTTTTAGCTGATGATAAGACAAGTGTGACTAAGGTTTTAAAGTTTTTTTATGTGCACAGAATCTGGTCTAAACTTTTAGGCTGGACATTTTAGTGTGTTGCAGATTGGCTGACTTCTTCTTTTTATATTTTTGTGGTCAGCCACACTCGTCCTTCTATTGTATTGTTTTAGCTCTTTATACCTTTCTTCCTGTGTCATTAATGTTTTACTACTACTTCGTTCCGTGGTTCTGTGTGGGTATGCACATAGTTTTCCAACTTTCATTATGTGTTTTACGTGGTGTTTTATTTTCCTGTTTTGTGTATTTTTCTGGTACTCATCTCAATCTATTTTCATGCGGGCGCTAAAGACTTTGCTGTCGTGCGCCCATACAAACATGTACATTTCTGTGTCAAAGAGATTGTCAATTCAGATGTTTCAATAATTCCATGATGCTCTGCCACAGAAAAGCCTGTGACAATTTGTGTACCCTGTTGGTGCTGATTGTCATGGGTCTCACACATTTAAGCTATATTCTAACAAGAAGAGTCCTGAGCAGTGGGACTGACTTTTTGAAACAGTGTATATGGTTACGTAGGTTAACATCCCAGATATCGCACACTGCAGCGATTCACCCTGGTGTGCCCTCATTTGTGAGCAATTTTTGAAAAAAGGGGTTCAGAATTTTGCGTGGTGCTCAGTAGCATTAAGAAAGTTATTTTACATAGTCTGGTTGCTTGGAGTTAATGGATTAGGTAAGTTTCTGGGTTCAAATCTTGTCAGATGCATTAGTTTTTTTATTTTTAAATCTTTATTGAAATAACTTTGATCATCATTTTTATTCAGTTAACTGATATAAGGAGAGTTGGAATACCCTATCCCGACAATGTTAAATTTAATGATTTGGCTTCCCTGTATGAACTGTTTGAGTACTGGGTATTGCGGTAGTTGCACCATGAATCAGATCCAGGAGGCCAAAGGTGTAGTACTGATTTTTCATTGGTTGACAGTCTGTGGAACAAGGTAGCCCATAGTGCCTGCTTCATTTTCAACAAATCCTCAGTATTATTTCTAATGGCCATCCCATATACTGCTACAGTTCATCAATCATTTTGTCTGTTGGCCTGCCTCTTATGGTTTTACCATCAGAAAGTTTCTTGTCTCCCAAACTTTGTTTCAACTTCCTCAGCCTGGTGCCCATTCTCTTCTGGATATGACCAACACATTTCAGTTTTGTGATAATCTTCTCACCATAAAGCTGAGCAGCTACTATGCTGTTATAAGCTTTTGAGTCTCCATCACCTAAGAACTTAATGTAACTCACTCCCCTTTCATTCGCAGATCGATTAAAAATTTCAGTTGCTGTAGAGGCCTCCATACCACCACTTGTTCCTTCATAATTTCTGCCCTCCTTCATTCTCTGATTTACACTTATAACAATGTTTGGTTAAAATCTGGAAATCTATTACCTTTCCAGTATCCACACTGGTCGCCGTAGCAACAGAATTCTTAGAACTGTAACCGCACTTCTGCCAAGTGCCATCAAAAGCTACTGCTTTGTCAGTCATACCATCATTTGTTTCAACACCTTCATTTGCAGCACCCTTCATTGACTCACATCCAACAGATTCCACAGCAGCTCCAATAAATCCTGCATACTTCTTGATTTTACAAGGTGGGCGTGGCATATTCATCACTGCACACATTGTTTCTGCGAAGCTTGTCCTTTGCCAATAGCTCTTAATCCATAAAACCACCTAACATTTACTTCAAAATAATTATCTTCCACTTATCAGAATTCCAAAATGAATGAGTATATTTACAACTGGCAGAATTAATGATAAGTTTCCTGGCTAGTCGATTTGATACCTCAATGGCTTCATATAAACTAACTGGCCCTCCACATATTTTACAACACACACAAATTCACCTAACACACTTGTTAGGATGTGTAAATCTATCAGAATATAACCTAACCTACCATTTACATCACTTTTGTTTTGATAAAACTGTGTATCATGGCATTTTATTTTAATCTTTGAAGCACTAATGGCTGTTTCTCTAGATACTGACGAGTTTGCCTGTACTTCATTGTCTGTAACTTCACATGTCACATGTTGAACACAATGTTTCCCTTTATTTCAAAATCTGTTACTATGAAACCCACGTTCCTTAAAAACACTTCATTTTGGTATCATACTTTACTTTTTGAGAGATTTACCAATCTATTCGTCACTTTTCCTTAAAAAATGTTAGCACTTCAACATATAACGTGCGTGTATATTGTGAAACAATACGAACTGTTTTTGACAGTGCTACCAGTACAAACACGTAATTTAACCTTTATAACACAGCAATCCGCAGCCATCGATATAAAAAATACTGATTTTATTAGATCTTGAAGTAATGCACGTAAAATTTTGACATTTTCAACCAGTGTAGATTATATTTTAAAAAACAAAATAAAATACTTCCCATGTGAGTTTATAAGTGATATATATAATTAATTTTATTCAGAAAATTGCAAATTCTATAATGAGATAAAAATCTGAAAATGTGAAAAAGAAACACAAGTTTTATTTTTCATTTCCATTCCTTTCTCACATCATTTTAATCATAATATTAACTTCTTTTTAATCTCAATTTCTGTCAGTCATCCTTTTCCCACTTCAAAACTTAGTTCATGTGTTTTTTAATTAATTTTATGTATTCTTTTTTATTTAACTTCTTTTCTTTTATCATCCTATTTTTTTGCCTAAGTTATTAGTTTCAGTATATCTATTCCTCATTTTGTGTGAATTCCGGTTTACTTATAAACCCTTCTGCATTAATTTGTCCATGACACAATAGGAACTGAATATTACAACAAGTAAATATAATTAAATTCACATTCACAAAAATTGCAAGTGGAAGAAGTATGATATGAAGAAAGAAATGAAACAAATGAAAAAGTTCATATGGTGGTTAAATTTATGTGAGAAAGGAATGGAAATAAAAAATTATATTTAAATCAACTAATTGAATAAAAAATATGATCAAACTCATTTCAATACAGTTTTAAAAATAATAAGATCAGTTTGTGATTAAGTGATACGTATCAGTGAACAGTGATGTTGATACGGCAGCTCGACACTGCACTGTCTACCAATCCTTTGATCCCATGTCTGTTCAGTTATGTGACTGATCTGTGAAGCAAAAAATCATATGGATACTGCTAGGATTGTATAGGTTAACATACCCCATTCGAATATGTGACCAAAAAAAAAAAAAAAAAAAAAAAAAAAATATCTCTGCTAAAGACAATGTATTTCTCCCAGAAACATAGGGGGTGGATTAGAGTATGTTTAGATGTATATAGGCAGCTTTTTACTTGATCAGAGTTGAGATTTGTATAGAAGGGTAATTGATAATACTGGAGTGATGTATCCGCCACTGTGCAGTGTATAGCCGCTCGCAATGTATTTGTTTTAGATGTGTGATGTTAGCAGGTGGTGGAGTTGTCTGCAAGTATGTTGGAAGACATGTGGTGGAGTTGGTTGTTGACCTGAACATACCTAAATCTATTGCACGTTAATAGGAATAGTAATCCTGTATACTGTCATTGAAAGTGTTAACTGCCGTAAAATGCCTAGCAGTAAGCATCTGGAACAAGCTGAAGTAGAATGCATATGTCAGCTTTGGCTTTATTTGCTGGAATCTTAAGGAAGGTATCCAAAGCACTAGGAATTGACAAGTCTATGAGTTAAACAGAAGCTCAAATTCATTTACATGGATTTGTAATGGGGGTGATCTAACCACTAAGAAGTGACTGTCTAGGGGGCAAATGACCGCAAACCACAACCTCCTGCATGGAGAGCCCTTACTCTATCCATTACCTCACACAACCAGTATAGCACACAAACATTCCATGTAATAAAACTTTTTTAATGCTACTGAGCATTATGCAAAATTTCGAAATATTTTTCGTCATTTGGTTTCAAACAAGAGCTGACCAGGGTGGATGGCTGCAGGATATGATACCTGGAATCTTAACCTAACCTATATCACCATATATTTGGTTTCAAAAAGTTGATCCCACTGCTGGAGACCTCTCCTTGTAAGATGAGATGCAAAGATGATTGTTAGCTATCTTCTGTATAGATTGATTGCATTTTTCCAGTATTCTGGTAGTGAACTGGAGACTCTCACATGCCTTACCTACAACTGAGCCTATGCAGTCATTCTATTTATATATCCCTACACATTATTTCACACAGGTATTGATACTGATTACAATGGTGACTCATTGATGTTGTAGTGATAGGATACTGCTTTTGTTTGTTTTATGAGGTGCACAGTTTTGTATTGTTTACATTGCTTTAAATGTTCAAAATATGTAAAAGGTGCACATCACAAAATGCAGAAAATTAGTAACCTATTACTATAATGCTTATGAGTCATAATTAGAATCAGTCAGCTCATACAAATACTTGGGTATAAAATTTGTGGAACTATGAAATGGAATGGTAATATAGGTTTATCTGTATGTAATGAAGGTGGCAGACCTAGATTCATTGGCAGGTTAATGGGAAAATATAATCATTCTAAAAAGGAGACTGCTCACAGTTCAACTGTTCATCCCATCTTAGAATATTTTTGAATTATAAGGGACCTGTGATGAACAGGATTAGCAAGGAACATTGAATACATGCAAAGAAGGTTGGCTTGAATTGTTACAGATTTTTTTGCCTTGTGGGAGAGTGTTAATAAAATGCTAAAAAATCTGAACTGTCAGGCACCAGAATATAGACACCAGTTGTCTTGCAAAAGTCTACTTTCAATGTTATGAAGTGAAGAATCTGAAGATACTGTTCAGCTCCTGTGTATCACCTCCTTACAGACTGGGTTGACAATATTAGATTAGATTACATTAGATTTACTTTCATTCCATTTGATTTGTAGTGAGGAGGCCTTCCAGGATGTAGAACATGTCAGAAAAACAATACATGACAAATATTTACAACAAAAACAAATAAGCTTTTTTTCAATGAACACTAATATGAAAAGATCATTTTACAAACTCATTTACTAAGGTCGCATTAATGCACTGAATTTAATTTTTTTTTTTTATAAGATAATGGCCATATCATAGTACTACCGCGATACTTATTTACGATGAATACATTACTGCACTGAAATGGTGCAGAAGTTAGATTGTACACAGACCAGTTGGTTCTACTGAGAAATTCATCAGTGGAGTAAAAGGAGTTGGCCACCAATAAATCCTTTAGGCTTCTCTTAAACTGAATTTCATTGGTTGTTAAGCTTTTTATGGCTGCTGGCAAGTTATAGAAAATGTGTGTTCATGAATAATGCACACCTTTTTGTACAAGGGTAAGTGACTTTAAATCCGTGTGAAGAGTATTCTTATTTCTAGTATTGATTCCATGAACTGAGCTATTTGTTTGAAAAAAGTGATACATTTTTAATGACAAATTTCATTAAGGAATAAATATATTGGGAAGCAATAGTTAGTATCCCTAGTTCCCTAAACAGGCCTCTGCAGGATGTTCTTGAGTTCACACCATATATAACTCTTATTGCACATTTCTGTGCCCGGAAAACTTTAGCTTGGTTTGATGAATTACCCCAAAAATTTACAGTGCATGCAAAGGCATTTAAGCAGTCATTCTTCCCATACTCCATATGCTACTGGAATGGGAAGAAACTCTAATATGTGGTACAATGCTATGTATCCTCTTTTGTGCACTTCACAGTGGTTTTCAGAGTATGTATATAGGTAAATCTGTAAGTGGCCTTAAAAATGTAGCAGATGTGGCAGCAGAAGTATAAATACATCTCTCAATCATTCTTCTGTGAAGAGTCTGACAACATATTACTTCCTCCCATGTACATCTCACAGAATGACCACAGCAAGAAAATGCAAGAAATTAGAGCTACTACAGAGGCTTACCAACAGTCACTCTTCCTACGTGCGATTTGTGAGTGGAATAGGGAAGAGAGCCTCTGTTAGTGGTAAAAGAAGTACCCTCCACCATACCTCATCAGGTGGAATGCAGGGTATGGCTGTACAGATAGTTAGATGTAATTCACTTGAAACAGGTCACTTTTGAGCAAAAAGTAAACAGCTGTTTTTGAATTTTTCATCAGAGTTTCTCACCCTCTGCAGGTCTGGAGGTTAGAATAGTCCCGAGGTATTCCTGCCTGTTGTATGAGGCAACTAAAAGGAGCTTCACACGTTTTGGCCTTTATGTGATGGTCCCCTGTAGGGTTTGACCTCCATTCTTCAAAATTTTCCCGAAGAGCGAGCCAATTGGGGAAGGGCGCCTTACAAGGTGCATTGTGTCCATCGGGCATTGAGATATTTAGCCCACATTCTTGTTGTCGCATTGCACTCCTGCCCACTCTCCATCTCTTGGGCGAGGACACCTCCTTAGGTGCAATTTCCACCATGCACCATGCATTATGCAGTGCCGATTTCTGTGTCGATGAAGACCATGGACTTTTTTTCACCTGATATCCAGCACGGTAGCCAGACCGCTGTGGTGGAGTCACTATGTACCCTGTTGGTTGTAGCCCCCTGACCACACATGGATCGCTCTGCTGATGCCTGCGCCTTTAACTCTCCACGTGTGCCAAGAGGTAGATGTCCATCCCCCTGGGGCATTGGGACTTCCGCCAATGGCCATCCTGCCAGGTGGCCTTTGCTGTGGCTGGGTGGCATCCGTGGGGAGGGCCCCTGGTCGGAGTGGGTGGCATCAGGGCAGATGACACGCGATGAAGTGTAGTCCATCATCTCTTGCTGGTGGTGAAACACCAGCAGTTTCTAAGCTATCAAAAACTCAATTCAGTGCACAGAAGTATGACCCCAAATCATTCCCCTCCCTGGCCTCACCATGGGAGGAATGTCAGGCTAGGGATGGCAGATGGGCCCCGGTACCTTGTATGTTCGAGAGATGATGGGGAATCATTCATGACGATGAAGCCTCAGTTTTTTGTTGAGCATTTAGAGGACAAGTTTGGGGAGGTGGAGGGCTTGACCAAAATGAGATCTGGGTCAGTCTTGATCAAAACAGCATCCTCTGCTCAGTCACGGGAGTTACTCGCTTGTGACAAGCTGGGGGATGTTTCAGTAACAATCACGCCCCATAAGAGCTTAAATATGGTCCAGGGTATCATATTTCAGAGAGACCTGCAGTCCAACAATGAGCTGTGCGCCAATTTAGAGCAGCAAGGTGTACATTATGTCCGGCGTGTCCACCGGGATCCGAAAGGTAATCAGGTTGCCACCGGTGCCTTCATCTTGACCTTCTCGGACAATGTATCACCCTCAAAGGCCAAGGTGATGGTCTATCAGTGTGATGTAAAGCCCTATATCCCTCCCCCGATGTGATGCTTTTAAGTGCCGGAAGTTCGGCCATATGTCTTCCCTCTGCACTCCAGCATCACATGCCAAGATAGCGGATGCACATCACATCCCAATACTCCATGTGCCCCGCCTCCCATCTGTGTCAACTGTGGAGAGCACCATTCGCCTTGCTCGCTTGACTGCAGGGTTCTCCAGAAAGAAAGGAAAATAATGGAGTACAAGACCCTGGACAGATTGACCTACACTGAGGCTGAGAGAAAATTTGAACGCCTGCGTCCTATGCGTATGACATCATCTTACACCATCGCTACAATAGTTCTGACACCATCAGCTCTGCCAACCCAGGTCACCTCTCAGAGCCGGAAGACTACACCTGCCCCCTTGATGGTGGGGAACATTTCCCTCCCTGTTGCTCCTGCATTACGTACTTAGGGAGCAACCTCCCCCCTCCCCCCCCCCCCCCCCCAACCATTGAGGACATCTGTCCCCACTTCTAAGCTGTGGAGAAGCGAAAGTCTTCTTCAGATTCCCTCGCTAGGAAGGGGTCCCTTGGGTTACTCCCGTCCCAAGTTTCTTCTAGTGGGAAAGACGACACCAACCAGTGGCTGAAGAGCCCAAAAGCAGCTGGTCATACTGCTTCACACTCATCCTCAGTCCTGGAGACTGAGCCAGTGAAGTCCTCCCAGCCAGGGAAACCCAAGGAGCAGCGAGAGTAATCCAACAAGAAAACCCCTAAGACCAAGGAAATTGTGGTGGCACCCACATCACCGCTACCTACAAGCTCTGTGGCTGAGGGTGGGGTGGAGATTGTGGCGTCCGCTGAGGACCTAGATCTTGCCAGACCCTCAGACACAATGGATATACACTGCTCAGGCAATAAATCGGTGGCAGCAGGTGACTCTGAGGCGTAAACTACCTCATTGAATGTTCCATGCCTTCCCAGCCTCACGATGACCACCTCCAGTGGAATTGCGGCGGTTTTTTCCACCGCCTGGCTGAGCTACGGCAACTGTTAAGCTTTACACCTGCTATCTGCTTTGCCCTCCAGGAAACCTGGTTCCCAGCAATGCAGACCCCTGCCCTCCACAGCTATAAGGGATATTACAGGAACAATGGCGACTATAATTGAGTGTCAGGCAGAGTTTGCGTTTATGTCCTAAACTCGGTCTGTAGTGAACATGTGCCCCTTCAAACCCCTCTTGAAGCTGTGGCTGTCAGAATGATGACGACACAGGAAATAACTGTCTGCAATGTATATCTTCCTCCAGATGGTGCAGTAACCCTGAATGTATTAGCTGCACTGATTGATCAACTCCCTAAACCTTTCCTACTTCTGGGAGATTTTAATGCCCATAATCCCTTGTGGGTTGGTACCATGCTTACTGTCCGAGGCAGAGATGTCGAAACTTTACTGACGCAATTCGCCCTCAGCCTCTTAAATACTGGGGCCACCACACATTTCAGTGTGGCTCGTGGTAGTTACTCGGCGACTTATATATCAATTTGCAGCCCAGGACTTCTCCCATCGATCCACTGGAGAGCACGTGACAACCTGTGTGGTAATGACCACTTCCCTATCTTCATGTCACTGCCCCAGTGTCAGACCCATGGATGCCTGCCCAGATGGGCTTTGAACAAGGCGGACTGGGGAACTTTCACTTCTGCTGTCACCGCTGAATCTCCTCCATATGGTAACATTGATGTGATGGTTGAGCAGGTGACTATCACAGTTGTTTGTGCGGCAAAAAACGCGATCCCTCGCTCTTCAAGGTGCCCGAGGCGTAAGGCAGACCCTTGGTGGCCGCCGGAAGTCGCTGAAGCAATTAAGGAGCGTTGGTGAGCTCTATAGTGCAGAAGTGGCACCCTTCCCTGGAGCACCTCATAGCTTTTAAACAGCTCCGTGCCCGTGTTCGCTACCTTATCAGACAATGGAAGAAGGAGCGTTGGGAGAGATACGTCTTCACCATTGGGGTGTCACACGCCACCTTCCCAAGTCTATGCAAAGATCAAACATCTTCTCGGGTACCAGGCCCCAACAACTGTCCCCGGTGTTACCATAAATGGCGAGTTGTGTACAGACACAAACGTGATTGCCGAGCACTTTGCTCGAGCCTCTGCATCGGAGAATTACTGCCCAGCCTTTTGCACACTCCAACAGCAGTTGGAAGGGAACGTCCTCTCATTCACTACATGGTGCAGTGAATCCTATAACGCCCCATTTACAGAGTGGGAGCTCCTCAGTGCCCTTGGACATAGCCCCGATACAGCTCCTGGGCCTGATCGCATCCACAGCCAGATGATTAAGCATCTCTCATCTGACCACAAGCGACATCTTCTCGTCCTCTTCAACTGGTTCTTGTGCGATGGCATCTTTCCCTCACAATGGCGGGAGAGCACCATCATTCCGGTGCTCAAACCCGATAAAAACCCACTTGACGTGGATAGCTATCGGCCCATCAGCCTCACCAATGTTCTTTGTAAGCTACTGGAATGTATTGTATGTAGGCGGTTGGGTTGGATCCTGGAGTCACATGACTTGCTGGCTCCATGTCAGGGCAGCTTCTGCCAGGGTTGCTCTACCACTGATAATCTTGTGTCCATCAAGTCTGCCATCTGAACAGCCTTTTCCAGATGGCAACACCTGATTGCTGTCTTTTTTGACTTACATAAAGCATACGACATAACTTGGTGACATCTTATGCTTGCCACATTGTACGAATGGTGTCTCCGGGGACAACTCCCAATTTTTATCCAGAACTTCCTGTCGCTCCGTACTTTCCATGTCCAAGTTGGTGACTACCAGAGTTCCATCTAATATTCAGGAGAATGGAGTCCTGCAGGGCTCTGTATTGAGTGTCCCTCTATTTTTAGTGGCCATTAATGGTCTAGCAGCGGCTGTCGGGCCCTCCGTCTCACCTTCTCTGTATGCAGATGACTTCTGCATTTCGTACTGCTGCTCCAGTACTGTTGTTGCTGAGCAGCACCTCCAGGAAGCCATCCACAAGGCGCAGTCATGGGCTCTAGCCCACGGCTTCCAGTTTTCAGCCGCAAAGTCATGTGTCATGTCGGCGTCATACTGTTCATCCGGAACCCACACTTTATCTTAATGATGACCCACTCACTGTAGTGGAGACATATCAATTTGTAGGATGTGTTTTCGATGCTTGATTGACTTGGCTTCCTCATCTTCATCAGCTTAAGCAGAAATGCTGGCAGCACCTCAATGCCCTCCATTGCTTGAGCAACGCCAATTGGGGTGCAGATAGCTGTACACTGCTACAGCTCTGCAGAACCCTTGTCAAATCATGAATTGACTATGGGAGTGTGGTTTATGGCTCGGCAGCGCCCTCAGCATTGCATTTACTCGACCCTGTGCACCACTGTGGGGTTCGATTAGCGACAGGAACTTTTAGGACGAGTCCGGTGACCAGCATACTGGTGGAGGCTGGTGTCCCTCCACTGCAGATCAGACGTGTGCACCCCCTGTGGGTCCGGGGTAAGAATAGGCCCGAGGTATTCCTGCATGTGGTAAAAGGCGACTAAAAGGAGTCCCTTCCCCTCAAGGAGGTAGTTCGCGCCTGCGTCTGGAGATGGACCGTTCAACGACTTACATTTGTGGTCACTTTGGTTTTTTGCTTATTCTAGTTTCTTCCTTCCTTTGTTTCCTTTCTTTGTCCTTCTCCCACTCTCACTGTCTTCCTTACTTTTTACCTTGCCTCCTTCTCCTTGCCTTCTTGTCCACCCTATGGTCTTCGCCTTGGTGTTTGAGACAGTCTGTCCTTTCTCTCCCTCTCTCCCCCTTTTTTTCCTATTCTTCTTTCCTCTCTGTGCGTGCCTGAAGGCCGACCCACGCATTTGCATGCATAGCCAGTGACACGGTAAAGCATAATTCCCCACCCTGGGTAGACAAGTAGGGCCCATGCGTACCCCCTGGTGAAGGCCAGGCCCGGGGAGGGCTGATTGCCCGAGATGACACCTTCCGACCATGCTGATTGGTCCCTCCATCCATTTCTCGGGAGGTGTGATCTGAGGTGTAAACATTCACCTAAGGCGGGAGCGCCCTCTGAGAGGGTCCCCACAAGGAAGGAGCGCGCCATCGGAGATGCTGGAAATCATGGGGGATTCATTAGCAATGGATTTCTCTTCTCCTCCTCCTCCTCCTCCTCCTCCTCCTCCTCCTCCTCTCTCGACTTCCGCCCAAAAACGGAAACTTGACAAACCAACAGTGACAAAAGTACTACCGCCTGCCCCAAAGTTCCTCGTAGTTTCTAGATCTGAGGACAGAAAGGATTTTTCATCTGTCAACCCTTTCGTTATTCAGAAGGACGTAGATGCCATAACTGGACCTGTCAAGTCTTGTACCAGGATGCGTAATGATACCTTGTTGTTGGAAACTGAGAGCGCCTTTCAGGCACAAAAACTCCTTCGGGCCACACTCCTATACACGTTCCCTGTCCGGGTGGAGGCTCACCACACGTGGAATTCGTCGCGTGGTGTGGCATCTACTAGATCATTTGACGGATTGACTGACGAGGAGATTCAGTCTTTCCTCGCTGAGCAGGGCGTGACAGCTCTCCATAGGGTCATGAAAAAGGTCGACAATGACCTTGTACCGACCTGGACACTTTTCTTGACCTTTGATAGTGTTCATCTGCCATTGCGCATCAAAGCGAGCTATGAGGTTATTTCTGTTTGCCCCTATGTCCCGACACCTACGCGCTGCTACCTGTGTCAGCATTTTAAACACACCCGCCAGTCTTGTTCTAATGCAGTTAAATGCGTCACTTGTGGCAGGGATGCCCATGAGGGTGACTGTCCACCTCCGTCTCCTCGTTACGTGAACTGTCAGGGTGACCATGCAGTGTCCTCCCGCAACTGTCCCATCTACAAGGATGAACGCTGTATACAGGAAATTCAGGTCAAAGAGAAAGTGTCCACCTTGGCTGCTCGAAAGCTTTTTGGTAGTAGGAAGCCCACGCTGCTCCCAGCAGGGAAATACAGTACTGTCCTGGCCACTCCTCGGCCTACCAGGGAGGTATCAGACATGCGATCTGACCTTTAGCGCTACGGTCGTCCGTTCGGCCAGTGCTAAGATCACCTGGTCAACGTCCCCTCTCCCTCCTATCACCCCTAAGACGCAAACACCGTCATCAGCTTCTGCCAAGACTAAGATCCAGAAATCAGATGCATGGGCCTTCAAGAAGGAACCGTCCCGTGAAGACTTCTTACGTACCCCGAACTCCCAGCCATCGACCAGTACCTTCCAAGAAGGCTCATAGGAAGAAAAGTTCTTCTTCTTCGCCACGGCACGTTTATTCTCCTGCGCCACCTAGCGGTTGCCGCCCCAGGCCGTCATCCGTTTCGCCTGGCCACACTGCTGGTAGTCGAACATCTGGCCGTTCACCGGCGGAGGTAGCAAAGAACCTATTGAAAAAGTGGACGATGACTCTCCGCCTATTGACAGCGGCAGCAGTGCTCGCTCGAAGCCATATCGTCAGCGGCCTTCGTGGTGACCCCTTCTTGCTTCTCCTTTTTCTTTTTCTTCTCATGATGGCACTTCTTCATTGGAATATTCACGGCATTCGCTCCAACCGAGAGGACTTAAAGTTGGTGCTACGCTTGCGCTGTCCGCTCGTAGTAGCTCTCCAGGAAACGAAGCTATGCCCATGCGATCGTATTGACTTGGCACACCATACCTCTGTGCGTTTTGACCTACCCCCTGTGGCAGGCATTCCGGCTCATGGAGGGGTTATGTTGCTGGTCCGCCATGATATCTACTATGATCCCATTTCATTGCACACTGATATGCAGGCAGTTGCCGTCTGAATTACTCTCTCCACTGTCACATTTTCCATTTGTACTGTTTACACTCCATCGTTGTCTGCCGTTACTAGGGCAGACATGATGCACATTATTGCTCAGCTACCTGCACCATTTTTGTTGACTAGAGACTTCAATGCCCACCATCCCCTTTGGGGCTCTCCAGCATCCTGCCCGAGAGGCTCCCTGTTAGCAGACCTTTTCAACCACATCAATCTTGTCTGCCTCAATACTGGCGCACCTACTTTTCTTTCGGACTAAACTCACACCTATTCCCATTTAGACCTTTCTATATGTACTACCAAACTTGCACGTCGGTTTGAGTGGTATGCTCTTTCTGATACGTATTCGAGCGACCACTTCCCTTGTGTTATCCATCTCCTACATCATACCCCATCTCCATGCTCAACTAGTTGGAACATCTCCAAAGCAGACTGGGGGCTCTTCTCTTCCAGGGCGACATTTCAGGATCAAAACTTCGCAAGCTGCGATAGTCAGGTCGCACAACTCATGGAAATCATTCTCACTGCTGCTGAATATTTCATCCCTCATACTACTACTTCTCCACGTTGCATGCTGGTCCCCTGGTGGACCGCAGCATGTAGAGGCACTATACGTGCTCGTCGATGTGCTTTACGCACCTAAAGCACCACCCTACAATGGCAAATTGTCTTAATTATAAACGATTATGTGCATAGTGTTGCCACATTATTAAAGAAAGCAAGAAAGCCAGCTGGGCTGCTTTCACAAGCTCCTTCAACAGTTTTACTCCTTCTTTTGTTGTCTGGGGTAGCCTGCGCCGGCTATCTGGCACTAAGGTCCACTCACCAGTTTCTGGCTTGATGGTCACGAATGACGTCCTTGTGGCCCCTGAGGATGTCTCCAATGCCTTCGGCCAATTTTTTGCAGAGGTTTCGAGCTCCGCTCATTACCACCCTACCTTCCTCCCCCGAAAACTGGCAGAGGAGGCAAGGCCACCTAACTTCCGCTCCTCGAATCATGAAAGTTATAATGCCCCATTCACCATGCGGGAACTCGAAAGTGCACTTGCCCGGTCACGGTCCTCTGCTCCTGCGCCTGATTCTATTCATATTCAGATGCTGAAGAACCTTTCTCCTGCGGGTAAAGGTTTTCTTCTTCGTACTTATAATCGCCCCCCCCATGAACCATGGACCTTGCCGTTGGTGGGGAGGCTTGCGTGCCTCAGCGATACAGATGGCCGTACCGTAGGTGCAACCACAACGGAGGGGTATCTGTTGAGAGGCCAGACAAACGTGTGGTTCCTGAAGAGGGGCAGCAGCCTTTTCAGTAGTTGCAAGGGCAACAGTCTGGATGATTGACTGATCTGGCCTTGTAACAATAACCAAAACGGCCTTGCTGTGCTGGTACTGCGAACGGCTGAAAGCAAGGGGAAACTACAGCCGTAATTTTTCCCGAGGGCATGCAGCTTTACTGTATGATTACATGATGATGGCGTCCTCTCGGGTAAAATATTCCGGAGGTAAAATAGTCCCCCATTCGGATCTCCGGGCGGGGACTACTCAAGAGGATGTCGTTATCAGGAGAAAGAAAACTGGCGTTCTACGGATCGGAGCGTGGAATGTCAGATCCCTTAATCGGGCAGGTAGGTTAGAAAATTTAAAAAGGGAAATGGATAGGTTGAAGTTAGATATAGTGGGAATTAGTGAAGTTCGGTGGCAGGAGGAACAAGACTTCTGGTCAGGTGACTACAGAGTTATAAACACAAAATCAAATAGGGGTAATGCAGGAGTAGGTTTAATAATGAATAGGAAAATAGGAATGCGGGTAAACTACTACAAACAGCATAGTGAACGCATTATTGTGGCCAAGATAGATACGAAGCCCACACCTACTACAGTAGTAGAAGTTTATATGCCAACTAGCTCTGCAGATGATGAAGAAATTGAAGAAATGTATGATGAAATAAAAGAAATTATTCAGATTGTGAAGGGAGACGAAAATTTAATAGTCATGGGTGACTGGAATTCGAGTGTAGGAAAAGGGAGAGAAGGAAACATAGTAGGTGAATATGGATTGGGGGACAGAAATGAAAGAGGAAGCCGCCTGGTAGAATTTTGCACAGAGCACAACATAATCATAACTAACACTTGGTTTAAGAATCATGAAAGAAGGTTGTATACATGGAAGAACCCTGGAGATACTAAAAGGTATCAGATAGATTATATAATGGTAAGACAGAGATTTAGGAACCAGGTTTTAAATTGTAAGACATTTCCAGGGGCAGATGTGGACTCTGACCACAATCTATTGGTTATGACCTGTAGATTAAAACTGAAGAAACTGCAAAAAGGTGGGAATTTAAGGAGATGGGACCTGGATAAACTAAAAGAACCAGAGGTTGTACAGAGATTCAGGGAGAGCATAAGGGAGCAATTGACAGGAATGGGGGAAATAAATACAGTAGAAGAAGAATGGGTAGCTTTGAGGGATGAAGTAGTGAAGGCAGCAGAGGATCAAGTAGGTAAAAAGACGAGGGCTAGTAGAAATCCTTGGGTAACAGAAGAAATATTGAATTTAATTGATGAAAGGAGAAAATATAAAAATGCAGTAAGTGAAACAGGCAAAAAGGAATACAAACGTCTCAAAAATGAGATCGACAGGAAGTGCAAAATGGCTAAGCAGGGATGGCTAGAGGACAAATGTAAGGATGTAGAGGCCTATCTCACTAGGGGTAAGATAGATACCGCCTACAGGAAAATTAAAGAGACCTTTGGAGATAAGAGAACGACTTGTATGAATATCAAGAGCTCCGATGGAAACCCAGTTCTAAGCAAAGAAGGGAAAGCAGAAAGGTGGAAGGAGTATATAGAGGGTCTATACAAGGGCGATGTACTTGAGGACAATATTATGGAAATGGAAGAGGATGTAGATGAAGATGAAATGGGAGATATGATACTGCGTGAAGAGTTTGACAGAGCACTGAAAGACCTGAGTCGAAACAAGGCCCCCGGAGTAGACAATATTCCATTGGAACTACTGACGGCCGTGGGAGAGCCAGTCCTGACAAAACTCTACCATCTGGTGAGCAAGATGTATGAAACAGGCGAAATACCCTCAGACTTCAAGAAGAATATAATAATTCCAATCCCAAAGAAAGCAGGTGTTGACAGATGTGAAAATTACCGAACTATCAGTTTAATAAGTCACAGCTGCAAAATACTAACACGAATTCTTTACAGACGAATGGAAAAACTAGTAGAAGCCAACCTCGGGGAAGATCAGTTTGGATTCCGTAGAAACACTGGAACACGTGAGGCAATACTGACCATACGACTTATCTTAGAAGAAAGATTAAGGAAAGGCAAACCTACGTTTCTAGCATTTGTAGACTTAGAGAAAGCTTTTGACAATGTTGACTGGAATACTCTCTTTCAAATTCTAAAGGTGGCAGGGGTAAAATACAGGGAGCGAAAGGCTATTTACAATTTGTACAGAAACCAGATGGCAGTTATAAGAGTCGAGGGACATGAAAGGGAAGCAGTGGTTGGGAAGGGAGTAAGACAGGGTTGTAGCCTCTCCCCGATGTTGTTCAATCTGTATATTGAGCAAGCAGTAAAGGAAACAAAAGAAAAATTCGGAGTAGGTATTAAAATCCATGGAGAAGAAATAAAAACTTTGAGGTTCGCTGATGACATTGTAATTCTCTCAGAGACAGCAAAGGACTTGGAAGAGCAGTTGAATGGAATGGACAGTGTCTTGAAAGGAGGATATAAGATGAACATCAACAAAAGCAAAACAAGGATAATGGAATGTAGTCTAATTAAGTCGGGTGATGCTGAGGGAATTAGATTAGGAAATGAGGCACTTAAAGTAGTAAAGGAGTTTTGCTATTTGGGGAGCAAAATAACTGATGATGGTCGAAGTAGAGAGGATATAAAATGTAGGCTGGCAATGGCAAGGAAAGCGTTTCTGAAGAAGAAAAATTTGTTAACATCCTGTATTGATTTAAGTGTCAGGAAGTCATTTCTGAAAGTATTCGTATGGAGTGTAGCCATGTATGGAAGTGAAACATGGACGATAAATAGTTTGGACAAGAAGAGAATAGAAGCTTTCGAAATGTGGTGCTACAGAAGAATGCTGAAGATTAGATGGGTAGATCACATAACTAATGAGGAAGTTTTGAATAGGATTGGGGAGAAGAGAAGTTTGTGGCACAACTTGACCAGAAGAAGGGATCGGTTGGTAGGACATGTTCTGAGGCATCAAGGGATCACCAATTTAGTATTGGAGGGCAGCGTGGAGGGTAAAAATCGTAGAGGGAGACCAAGAGATGAATACACTAAGCAGATTCAGAAGGATGTAGGTTGCAGTAGGTACTGGGAGATGAAAAAGCTTGCACAGGATAGAGTAGCATGGAGAGCTGCATCAAACCAGTCTCAGGACTGAAGACCACAACAACAACAACTTATAATCGCATCTGGATTGAGGGTCATGTTCTCACATGCTGGTGCGAATCTATTGTTGTCCCGATTCCTAAGCCGGGGAAGGACAAGCAATTGGCTTCCAGTTATCGACCCATTTCCCTTACCAGCTGTCTCTGTAAGGTGATGGAATGAATGGTTAACTCTTGTTTGGTTTGGCTGCTCGAATCTCGACGCCTACTTACCAATGTACGATGTGGATTTCGTAGGCGCCGCTCTGCTGTTGACCATCTGGTTACCTTGTCGACTTTCATTATTAATAACTTCTTGCGGAAGCGCCAGACAGTGGATGTGTTCTTTGATTTGGAGAAGGCTTATGACACCTGTTGGAGGACGGGTATTCTCTGCACCATACATACATGGGGCCTTTGCGGTTGCCTCCCTCTTTTTATTCGTGCATTTTTAATGGATCGAAAGTTGAGGGTATGTGTGAGTTCTGTCCTGTCCGACGCCTTTCGCCAGGAGAATGGGGTGCCACAGGGCTCAGGTTAGAGTGTCTCTCTCATCGCCGTAGCAATCAATCCAGTAATGGATTGCCTCTCAGCTGATGTATCAGGCTCCCTTTTCGTAGACGATTTTACCATCTACTGCAGCACGCAGCATACATGTTTCCTGGAGATCAGTCTTCAGTGTTGTCTTGACCGTCTTTACTCCTGGAGTGTCACCAATGGCTGCCGTTTTTCTGCCGAGAAGACGGCCTGTATTAACTTCTGGCGCTACAAAGAGTTTCTCCCACCGTCCTTACATCTTGGTCCCGTTGCTCTCCCATTTGTGGAGACAACAAAATTTTTAGGTCTTACATTTGACGGGAAACATAGCTGGTCTCCACATGTGTCATATTTGGCTGCCCGTTGTACCCATTCTCTAAATGTCCTCCGTGTTCTCAGTAGTATGTTGTGGGGAGCGGATCGAACCGTCCTACTTCGCCTATATCAGTCGATCGTCCACTCAGAACTGGATTATGGGAGCTTTGTATACTCCTCTGCACAGCCGTCCATCTTACACCGCCTCAACTCTATACAACATTCGAGTTTACATCTTGCAATTGGAGCGTTCTATACTAGTCCCGTCAAGAGTCTTCATGCTGAAGCTGATGAATTGCCACTAACCTACCGGCACGATATACTGCTATGTTGGTATGCCTGTCGGTTATTGTCAATGCCCGACCACCCGTCTTATCTTTTCTTTTTTGACGACTCTCTTGACCGTCAATACGGGTTGTATGTATCTGCTCTGCTAGCCCCTGGAGTTCGCTTTTGTCGCCTCCTTCAGCACCTTGATTTTTCTCTCCCTGCAAGCTTTCGAGTGGGCGAGAGCCAAACGCCACCTTGGCTCCAGGCTCAGGTTCGCGTTCACCTTGACCTCAGCTCGCTCCCAAAGGAGGTTACCCCAGCTTCGCTATACCACTCGCGGTTTGTCGAACTTCGTTCGAAGTTCATTAATATGATCTTCATTTATACAGATGGCTCTCAGACCAATGATGGTGTCGGGTGTTCTTTTATTGTCGGGGCACACAGTTTCAAATACCGGCTCCATGGCTATTGTTCGGTCTCCACACCTGAGCTATTTGCCCTCTATCAGGCTGGTTTTTACATCCGCCGCCACCAACATTCTGCTTCTGTCGTCTGCTCTGATTCCCTGAGCGCCATCCAGCGCCTCAGTGATCTGTATCCGGTTCACCGTTTCATGCATCCGATCCAACGCTCTCTTCAGCAGCTGGCAGATGACAGTTTTCCGGTTACCTTTATATGGGTTCCTGGTCATGTTGGTATCCCTGGGAATGAAGCTGCAGATGCCGCGGCCAAGGCTGCGGTCCTTCAGCCTTGGACAGCTTCTTGTTGTGTGCCTTCATCTGATTGTAGCAGGGTCATTTGTCAGCACATTTTCTCTCTGTGGCATGCCGATTGGTCTACACTTACTGAAAACAAGCTTCGGGCCTTGAAACCTCTCCCCACAGCTTGGATGACCGCTTCACGCCCTTTAAATGCGTTGAAGCTGCCATATAAGTGGAAAAGCTAGTTTCCTTCTGTTACGTCCCTAACTCTACCCAGGACATGTTTGTCTTTCTCTGTGCAATGATAGGAGGATGTTCCATTCTGGTTCCCAACTTTCACTCTGTCATAATTTTGACATTTGACTGCTGTAGCTTGGCAACTGATATAGATTTTTGTTGACTCAGCTGACAGCTGATCTGGTATATGTCTTTTTATTGTCTTTCGAACCATGTGGCTTATATGGTGGCAATGGATAAAACCTTCAAGAAAGAACAGGGTGTCCGTTAATTAGATGTATTTGTGTACCTTCCTCCAAAACTTGAACTTATTTGCACAAGTTTGAAACATAGAAGTGCCGCGTGAGAAAAACCTCGCAAAAACACGGTTTTTGCACATAAAATTTGAATAAAGCTAGATTTTTGAAAGCAAATTTTTAATTTTATTGTAAGAATGCATATTTTATTTATTTGATTCTCTTTAAACTGTTTCTGCACATTCAGTTCATGAAAGAATGAATTTTACTTGCTACACTACTGGCCATTTAAATTTGCTACACCAAGAAGATATGCAGATGATAAACGGGTAGTCATTGGACAAATACATTATACTAGAACTGACATGTGATTACATTTTCACGCAATTTGGGTGCATAGGTCCTGAGAAATCAGTACCCAGAACAACCACCTCTAGCCGTAATAACGTCCTTGATACTCGTGGGCATTGAGTCAAACAGAACTTGGATGGCGAGTACAGGTACAGCTGCCCATGTAGCTTCAACACGATACCACAGTTCATCAAGAGTAGTGACTAGCATACTGTGATGAGCCAGTTACTCGGCCACCATTGACCAGACGTTTTCAGTTGATGAGAGATCTGGAGAATGTGCTGGCCAGGGCAGCAGTCGAACATTTTCTGTATCCAGAAAGTCCCGTTCAGGACCTGCAACATGCAGTCATGCATTATCCTGCTGAAATGTAGGGTTTCGCAGGGATTGAATGAAGGGTAGAGCTACGGGTCGTAATACATCTGAAATGTAACATCCAATGTTCAAAGTGCCGTCAATGGGAACAAGAGGTGACCGAGACGTGTAACCAGTGGCACCCCATACCATCACGCCAGGTAATATGCTAGTATGGCGATGACGAATACACGCTTCTAATGTGCGTTCACCGCAATGTCGCCAAACATGGATGCGACCATCATGATGCTGTAAACAGAACCTGGATTCAACCGAAGAAATGACGTCTTGCCATTCGTGCACCCAGGTTCGTCGTTGAGTACACCATCGCAGGCACTCCTGTCTGTGATGCAGCATCAAGGGTAACCGCAGCCTGCTGATAGTCCATGCTGCTGCAAACATCGTCAGACTGTTTGTGCAGATGGTTGTCGTCTTGCAAACGTCCCGATCTGTTGACTCAGGGATCGAGACGTGGCTGCACGATCCGTTACAGCCATGCGGATAAGATGCTTGTCATCTTGACTCCTAGTGAAACAAGGCCGTTGGGATCCAGAACGGCGTTCCATATTACCCTCCAGAACCCACCTATTCCATATTCTGCTAACAGTCGTTGGATCTCGACCAGTGCGAGCAGCAATGTCGCGATACGATAAACCACTATCGCGATGGGGTATAATTCGACCTTTATCAAAGTCGGAAATGTGATGGTACACATTTTTCCTCCTTACACTAGGCATCACAACAACGTTTCACCAAATAACGCCGGTGAACTGCTGTTTGTGTATGAGAAATTGGTTGGAAACTTTCCTCATGTCAGCACATTGTAGGTGTCACCAGCGGCGCCAACCTTGTGTGAATGCTCTGAATAGCTAATCATTTGCATATCACAGCATCTTCTTCCTGTCGGTTAAATTTCGTGTCTGTAGCACAGCATTTTCGTGGTGTAGCAACTTTAATGGCCAGTAGTGTACATTTAGCTCAACTTGAAATCATCATATCCTTACAATGGATAAAGATACAAAAATATTTGTTTCATATTTATTCATTTATATACCTTCGTGCAAAGTTTAAACCACATAAAATTCAAACAAAGCAAGATTTTTCAAAAGGTTAAAGCTTATCTTAGACAAAAGTCCAGTACATCAGGGGACAAAATTTGAACCATCAGTCTCTCTCTGGTCTGGAGTTATTTAAGGGTGATGCCTTTTGCACGTAAAATCCAAACTGTGCACATATAGATGGTCCCATTAGCAGAGTATTAATTTCAGCTCAGTTCAAATCTTTTGTAAAAGGAATTTATCGAGTCATACAATATGCCCTGTGGGTCAGCTCCAGTTCATTGCTCAAACCCTTGCTAAATACTGTATACTGTAACATAGCTATAATAAGACAAATGTTCAATTGACTATACAAGTCAAAAGCATTTACCCCATGCTCCTAGCTTAAATAGGAATCGAGCACTAAGACCTCCCTAACAACAGTTCTATGCGGGACCTTTTGTGACATATTTGTTACAGCACTTCTGCACTGTAACAATTTGGAGTTCAGATGTTGAAATTTGGTTATGTTGTGGATGATGATGTTTTCATTTCTAAAGCATCAGTTCTATTCTGCTATATAAAAAATTCACTGAATTCTACCTGTTGTGATGAACAAAGGTACTTGGGTGTGACATCATAATTATCTTTGAAACTTTTGAGAGACTGCCAACAACATGAGTTCCATGTACATTGTACCTACCACAATTTGACCTCTGCTTACTTAAAAGTTCTTCTGAAATGTGAGTTGTGTAAGGAAAGGCACCAAATTTGGCACATAATCACCTGCTCTTGACAAATCACCTGCTGCACATGAAACCATATGTCAGACTATCAGTATTTGAGAGATATGGGGAAGGGGGGAGGTGCACCATGTACTTGCACAGTTGATGTTCTGAACGCATTAATGGTATCTAAATTGAGAACTCTCCCAAGGAGTGTGTGCCTGTCTTCTTTGGGGCACTAGAACACAGGGCAATACCCTCCACACCAGGGTGCCAGCTGTGGAGAGAGCCCCTACTTAGCCTGTGCCATCCTACTTAGCATGTGCCATCAGGGAGGATAATCCATAGTGAAATGAATTAAACAGTCTGAAACCAGAGGGTTTGAGGCCTTAGCAGTCCATTTGGCTATGCAGTGTAATTATGATACTGACTATTACAAGCCTGTTGCATCTTCATCCTTGGCTATAGCATGGGAGAAGGGAAAGCACTGTCAGAATGGAGGGTGGTATTACCCACCATATTTAGTTTTTACCAGAATGTTTGGCAGTACCTCTTTAACCAACATTCATCATAGAACATACTGAGGACAGCTTCGGAAATGATACAGAATACCTCTGTCCTAATAAGAACAACAGCCTCTGCTCAGTTGTAAACTTTGCTTCTTTGTACTTTTCTAAGTGGTAGTCCAGTTACTGAAGGCTCCTACGGATGACTTAAAATGACCCAGGGTACTATTTCCCAGTGTAACTTGACTCTATAATTGGATATGAAATATCTTACCACCCTGAAATAGTGTTGGCTACAGTTTTTCCACCTTATTCAGAGAGATGCAAAAGACAACTGATTATACGCAAGAGCATCCTTCCTAGCAATTGAAAGGACCACACACTCAAAGAAAGTAAGAATTAGGTCTGCTGCTGTTAAGCCATGTCTTATGTACCGCATTTGTTTTGGAATGTGTGTTAATTTGCATGTTTGTATACTTGTTGTATTTTTTAGATATATGCATATCTGTTTAGTTTAACTGCTCATACTACTTTGAGAATGCGTATGTTGCTATAGTTTATCTTTAACAGTTTCCAAATGCTATACATATTCAGTTTTGAATGTTAGCAATTCTCTCTCTCTCTCTCTCTCTCTCTCTCTCTCTCTCTCTCTCTCTCATGCCAGTGTGTGTATTATATAGATAACATTAATATACATTTGTTATCTATGATCTATTTAGGTGCAGCAGGTACCGAAGCAAGAGTGTAGGGCCTGAGCTAGGGTGAGTTTAAAAATTGTGAACAATATACTTGTAAATTGTGGCAATCTACTTGTAAATTGTGGCAATGGTGGTGGTGGTGGTCGTTGTCATAGTGGTTGTATTAGGAGTAGGAGTAGTAGTAGTAGTAGTAGTAGTAGTAGTAGTAGTAGTAGCAGCAGCAGCAGCAGCACTGTAGTTTTCCCCAAGATTTTTTGCACAGCGCTATTAAATAGTGCAAGTTACAGAGAAATATGTTTCAACATAGTAGAATTGTTGTTGTATTACAACATTATTATAATTAGTTACCTTACCCACATGGCTATTATTGTACACTGTCTCACTTGCACTTAACTCTCAAATCACTCACTCCAGTTCACTCTTTACTTGTGTCCTGTGCTTGACTATCTTCAGCAATCTATTATACATTTGAAGGTAACTGAAACCACAATAAATATCCTGAGCAGAAAATTCCACATACAAGGACACATCATTTACACGATATACATTTCTTCTGCATAGGCACTCTTTTACAACAAAAATATTCTTTTTGCCAAAATGTTGCTGTTTTAATAGATGGTTGAGGTTAAGTAATTTTTAAATTTATTTCTAAATGTGTATCATTCTGTGCTTTTTATTCTGTGTGGTAGTTTTTTTGTAGAGAATATATCCATCATTTACTGGATTCTTTTCACTTAATTTCACTCTACAGTAACTATTTTATTGCACAATTCTGGATCCATCTTTATAAAAGTGCCCATTATATGGATTTATTTGAAACAATTGAATTTGTAAAAATTAAGTTTCTCTTGGTTTTTATAACATTAGTTAAGTATTCAGAAATCTGTAGTACAATGTTTGACAAAGGATTGTGTGTCAGTAAAAAGGACATAAACACTGCATTCAAAGGTTATAATATTTTCGTTGTTTAATTACTAGATTGTAAGATGTTTATTTCAACCCTGAGCATGTTGGAACTGCAATCCACAGAGAAATATGTTATTAGTTTCAGTATAAAAATGTGATAGACTTTTACAAGTTATCCTATGGAAGTATTCTGAATATTGCTTAAATTACAGTATATAACCAAATAAATTTAAACTGTGCTAGTTGTGCTTTAAAAACTGATTTTAAATTGAATGTAGGGGCATATGTGGATTCTGACCATAATTTATTGGTTATTAACAGCAGATTAAAATTGAAGAAATTGCAAAAATAAGGAGATTTCAGAGGGAAAATTAGGCAATGATTGACTAAAACAGAGGAAATAAATGCAATGGAAGGTGAATGGGTAGCTTTGAGAAATTAAATATTGAATGCAGCAGAGAAATGATTAGGTAAAAAGGCAAGGCCTAATATAACATAGAAGGTATTAGATTTAACTAACAAAAAGAATATGTAAAAATGTGGTAAATGAATCATTCAAAAGGAATACAAAATCTAAAAAAAAAAAGAGATTGACCACAAGTGCAAAATGACTAAGTGGATTTGGCTAAAGAACAAATGCAAGGCTACGGAAGCATATATGACTAGGCGAAAGATATATGCACCTAGAGGGAACAAGTGGAGAAAAGAGAAGCAACTGTATGAATAGCAAGAAATTGGGTGGCAGGGCAGTACAAAGCCAAGTAGGGAAAGCAGAGATGTGGAAGGTATGCATAGAGGTGCTATACAAGGGAAATGAACTTGAAGGCAGTATTATAGAAAGGGAAGAGGAAGTAGATGAAGATTAGTTGGGAGGTGTGAGACTGTGAGAATACTTTGACTAAGCACTGAAAGACCTTAGTCAAAACAGGGTATCTGAGGTAGAGGACATTCCATCAGAACTATTGAGATCCTTGAGAGAATTGGCCATTCTGAAACTGTTCCATCTGGTGCACAAGACGTATGAGACAGTCAAAATACCTATATACAGGGCTATTACAAATGATTGAAGCGATTTCATAAACTCACTGTAGCTCCATTCATTGACATATGGTCACGACACACTACAGATACGTAGAAAAACTCATAAAGTTTTGTTCGGCTGAAACCGCACTTCAGGTTTCTCCAGCCAGAACACTGGAGAGCGCAGTGAGACAAAATGGCGACAGGAGCCGAGAAAGCGTATGTCGTGCTTGAAATGCACTCACATCAGTCAGTCATAACAGTGCAACGACACTTCAGGACGAAGTTCAACAAAGATCCACCAACTGCTAACTCCATTCGGTGATGGTATGCGCAGTTTAAAGCTTCTGGATGCCTCTGTAAGGGGAAATCAACGGGTCGGCCTGCAGTGAGCGAAGAAACGGTTGAACGCGTGCGGGCAAGTTTCACGCGTAGCCCGCGGAAGTCGACTTAACCCCATGCGATTTCTTTCTGTTGGGTTATGTGAAAAATTCAGTGTTTCAACCTCCTCTACCAAGAAACGTGCCAGAACTGCGAGCTCGCATCAACGATGCTTGCGAACTCGTTGATGGGGACATGCTGCGCTGAGTGTGGGAGGAACTTGATTATCGGCTTGATGTCTGCCAAATCACTAAAGGGGCACATATCGAACATTTGTGAATGCCTAAAAAAACTTTTTGAGTTTTTGTACGTGTGTGCAAAGCATTGTGAAAATATCTCAAATAATAAAGTTATTGTAGAGCTGTGAAATCGCTTCAATCATTTGTAATAACCATGTACATCTAGAAGAATGCAGTAATTCCAATTCGAAAGGACACAGGAAAGCTGCCTTTTTCCAGGTCACAATGAGACGAAGCAAGCTGGGATAATTTTACTTCCCCCTCACGTTTCACCGTCTGCCTCTTTCAAATTCATTTTTAAAATTTTAACAAATTACCATTAACATACATGAATATAATCTGCATTTCCATAAAAGAGAAAGGTTGGAGCTTAGTTTTAAAGAATATAGCACCATATCTAATTTTGTGCTTAGTTTCATGTATGTAATTGATTTTCTAATTTATTATGACTATTCCTCGTTAGTATCTTTTGTTATATGGCGAAATCAGTAATTGTTTCTTTACTTAAATTCTATTGTTGTACTTAAATTTTATTGTTGACGTATAAACAAACATAAGTTCTGTAATAATTATAAACATTTGGAAGATTAAACATTAGTATTCTTAAAGGATTTATTTGGCTCTATTCGGAAACATGTTAGCAAAACCAGCCCTTAATTAATTCCAAAGTAATTTCCAGTTTTGTCAAAAGTATTGTCTGCGTAACTATATATGTCAATTTCATCATTTAATCAAATAATTCGGCCTAAACATTGTAGTAGACGAAACTGTTAAAAGGAACGAATTTTTCGATGTATTCATTTAATTTCATGAGTTAAGTTTTAATTGTAATTTCTGTAAATTTAACTTCGAACATTGTGTTGTTTCAGTGCCTATTGTTGTTATGATATACAAGGGCCCGATTTTTGGTCACTAGACAGTCAGTCCATGGCCGAGTTTCAGACGAGGAACCTGTGTTGGTTAGAATGTCAACAATGCATCAATTTAACAGTGAAATAAGTGTTACACCAATAAGGCGTGCCTTAAACCAATGGCAGTGTCTGCTCCATATGTACCTTTCTATTCTTCAAGAACTGTGAACTTTGTGGTTAGGTTTTTACTGCTCGTAGATGTTCAGTAGTAAACTATTGTAGCAGTATGTGGAGGTTTACCTGCACACTATTAATGAGGCTTCTCGAAAATTAAACAATAGTGCAGTGGTCATGTAACTGTGTATTATTAGGGGGTTGTGAACAGTGAAATTAAAGTACTGTGAAATGCAACTGTGCACCTGTCGGCTATGTTATTTACAGTAGTCAGTGTCAGAATCCACAGCCCATTTTTCAGCCAGTGTAGCAATGCAGTACGTTGGCACTGAGGACAATCAACGAAGAAATAAAGAAGGCGAACAGCTACAACCACCTATGTCATATGCACCATTCCTGTCCAAACTGTTTCCCGCGCCAACCACTGTCACTACTTGGTCCTCTTTTGGGAAAATCCTTACATAAGGACTCAAAGTCCTCTGTCACCTGACTTAGCTCTACATTTGGTTTGAAAATGCTGGTAACCTGGTACACTTCCTCTAAACTTCCTGTATTTGAGGCCCTACATCTCGCCCATGGCTGCAGCAGCAGCAGCAGCAGCAGCAGCAGCAGCAGCAGCATTCCTAGGCTTTCTGACATTGGTTGAAGAGTGCTGCACATTCTTCTCCTAGTCTTGCACGAGGCTCTTTTTCACTTAACTCAGGCAGGGGTAGATACACATTTCTAGTGTTGATAATGATACTATCAAACTGTGTTCTCTTTCTCCCTGTCTCCTTAACAGCAGCCCGTTCCCAGCCATCCTTCTCCCCACTATCTCCCTTGATCTTGATAAGTTACTCCTGTGCTTCTTCCACCTGTGCCTGAAGGGCACAGATTTTCCTTTCCTGTCCCTCAATCAAAATGTCCCTACTGCATACTCCACAGTTCCAGGATAGCGCCTCTTCTGTTTTCCACTGAACCCCTCCCAGTGAAAATATTTCCTATGATATTTGCAACAAATCCCCTCCTCACTACACTATAACTGCTCACACACATGGTACATTTTGAAAGAAGAATTAAATTTGACTTCAAAGACTGTGTAAAGTTTGTCAAGGACATGAGATTTGCTGATTTAGATATATGATGACAGAAGAATGAATTAGTAGTTCCTTTGTATTTAGAGGCTTTGTGGTACTAAGACTGTTTGGTTAGGTTTTTAAGTATTTACAACTCAGAAAATTTATGTCTAGATCATGTCTGTTTAACTAACAAGATAATTTTTTGTGAGTTCAATAGATTTATGTGCACTTATGCAGCTAACCAACAAACACATTGTTTAGAATATCTTGGACTTCTGACCACAATCTATTGGTTATGAACTGCAGATTGAAACTGAAGAAACTGCAAAAAGGTGGGAATTTAAGGAGATGGGACTTGGATAAACTGAAAGAACCAGAGGTTGTAGAGAGATTCAGGGAGAGCATAAGGGAACAATTGACAGGAATGGGGGAAAGAAATACAGAAGAAGGTGAATGGGTACCTCTGCGGGATGAAGTAGTGAAGGCAGCAGACGATCAAGTAGGTAAAAAGACGAGGGCTAATAGAAATCCTTGGGTAACAGAAGAAATATTGAATTTAATTGATGAAAGGAGAAAATATAAAAATGCAGTAAATGAAGCAGGCAAAAAGGAATACAAACGTCTCAAAAATGACATCGACAGGAAGTCCGAAATGGCTAAGCAGGGATTGCTAGAGGACAAATGTAAGGATGTAGAGGCTTGTCTCACTAGGGGTAAGATAGATACTGCCTACAGGAAAATTAAAGAGACCTTTGGAAAGAAGAGAACCACTTGTATGAATATCAAGAGCTCAGATGGCAACCCAGTTCTAAGCAAAGAAGGGAAGGCAGAGAGGTGGAAGGAGTATATAGAGGGTTTATACAAGGGCGATGTACTTGTGGACAATATTATGGAAATGGAAGAGGATGTAGATGAAGACGAAATGGGAGATAAGATACTGCGTGAAGAGTTTGAAAGAGCACTGAAAGACCTGAGTCGAAACAAGGCCCCGGGAATAGACAACATTCCATTAGAACTACTGATGGCCTCGGGAGAGCCAGTCCTGACAAAACTCTACCATCTGGTGAGCACGATGTATGAGACAGGCGAAATACCCTCAGACTTCAAGAAGAATATAATAATTCCAATCCCAAAGAAAGCAGGTGTTGACAGATGTGAAAATTACCGAACTATCAGTTTAATAAGTCACAGCTGCAAAATACTAACGCGAATTCTTTACAGACGAATGGAAAAACTGGTAGAAGCCATCCTCGGCGAAGATCAGTTAGGATTCCACAGAAATATTGGAACACGTGAGGCAATACTGACCTGACGACTTATCTTAGAAGAAAGATTAAGAAAAGGCAAACCTATGTTTCTAGCATTTGTAGACTTAGAGAAAGCTTTTGACAATGTTAACTGGAATACTCTCTTTCAAATTCTGAAGGTGGCAGGGGTAAAATACAGGGAGCGAAAGGCTATTTACAATTTGTACAGAAACCAGATGGCAGTTATAAGAGTCGAGGGGCATGAAAGGGAAGCAGTGGTTGGGAAAGGAGTGAGACAGGGTTGTAGCCTCTCCCCGATGTTATTCAATCTGTATATTGAGCAAGCAGTAAAGGAAACAAAAGAAAAATTCGTAGTAGGTATTAATATTCATGGAGAAGAAGTAAAAACTTTGAGGTTCGCCGATGACATTGTAATTCTGTCAGAGACAGCAAAGGACTTGGAAGAGCAGTTGAATGGAATGGACAGTGTCTTGAAAGGAGGATATAAGATGAACATCAACAAAAGCAAAACGAGGATAATGGAATGTAGTCAAATTAAGTCGGGTGATGCTGAGGGAATTAGATTAGGAAATGAGACACTTAAAGTAGTAAAGAAGTTTTGCTATTTAGGGAGTAAAATAACTGATGATGGTCGAAGTAGAGAGGATATAAAATGTAGACTGGCAATGGAAAGGAAAGCATTTCTCAAGAAGAGAAATTTGTTAACATCGAGTATAGATTTAAGTGTGAGGAAGTCGTTTCTGAAAGTATTTGTATGGAGTGTAGCCATGTATGGAAGTGAAACATGGACGATAACTAGTTTGGACAAGAAGAGAATAGAAGCTTTCGAAATGTGGTGCTACAGAAGAATGCTGAAGATAAGGTGGGTAGATCACGTAACTAATGAGGAGGTATTGAATAGGATTGGGGAGAAGAGAAGTTTGTGGCACAACTTGACTAGAAGAAGGGATCAGTTGGTAGGACATGTTTTGAGGCATCAAGGGATCACAAATTTAGCATTGGAGGGCACCGTGGAGGGTAAAAATCGTAGAGGGAGACCAAGAGATGAATACACTAAGCAGATTCAGAAGGATGTAGGTTGCAGTAGGTACTGGGAGATGAAGCAGCTTGCACAGGATAGAGTAGCATGGAGAGCTGCATCAAACAAGTCTCAGGACTGAAGACCACAACAACAACAACAACAACAACAACAACATCGTGGACTATTTGAGCAAACAGTAAACGATTTGCCACATTATTCTACATGTAAAGGTGTCTGAACTTGCTTGTAAGGTAAAGGAAAGAAACAAGTTTATAGATCCTCTTCCGCATCTTCCCAGAGAAGAATGCGCTTGAGAAGATACAGTAAGACAAACTGTAGTCACACTTACAGAACAAGCACACGTCAAGAAAACTTCTCATTGAGAATAAGCTTGGCCATATGCAAAGATATGGGGTAGGAGACTGCATACTTTTGAAAACTCGCCCAAAATCTTCTCTTCTCCAACGTAAGAACTGTTAATGGCAATTACGAGGGCCTTTTTTTCGACATCCGATAGGCTATAAATAACAGAGAAGTTCATAGAAAACAATTATTTTATTACCAGAAGTTTTGTACACTTATGGCTACTTTTTAACATAATCAGCAGAAAGACTGAGACCTTTATCGTACCTGTGGACAAGCTTAGCAATATCCTCTTCAAAAAATGTTGCTGCCAGTGATTTCAAATGAGCATTGACGTTGTTTTGAAGATCTTCATTCATTTGAAAGTGCTGCTCTCCTAGCCACATCTTCAGTTCCGGGAAAAGATGAAAGTCGCTGTGCACCAGGTCAGGACTGTACGGTGGATGATCGAAAATTCCCATTGAAATTGTTCACGGAGCCGTTGGGTTGTTCTAGCTGTGTGTGGACGAGTGTTGTCATGGATCAACACAATTCCTTTGTTTTGAATGGTTCTCCCCAAACGTTATAAAGTTTCACAATAAGCAGCTGCATTGATAGTGGTTCTGGGCTGCATAAACCCTACAAGCAACACACCTTTATGGCCCCATAACCTTTCTGTTGTTGAATGTTTGTTTGAATGTTTTTTTGTTTTTTGTTTTTTTTTTGGTGAATTTGGGTGCATCCATCATTGTGATTGTCGTTTTGTTTGTAGCATGTCATATTGGATCAAAGTGTCATCCCCGGTAACAATTGATTTCAGAAAGTTCTCTCCTTCATCGTGATAACGGTAAAGGAAATTCAATGCTGACGCCATTTGGTGACTTTTGTGGGCATCCATCAACAATCACAAAGTTTTTTGTAGCCTAAATGTTCAATAATGATAGTGTGTACGACAGATCTTGAAACTACCGGAATTTCCATAGACAAAGCAGTTATGGTGAACCTACGATTTTCTCTAACCATTCTGTCAACTTGTTCAACAAGGGCAGCTGTAACGACCCCCTTCATCATGCTCGTCATTTCAGCCATCTCCAAACTTTCGGCACCATTCATGGACAACACTATCAGTCATAAAATTATCACCATACACTCGGGTCATTCTCTGATGAAATTCTGCTGCACTATTCCCTTCTGCTTGCAGAAACCGAATTACACTTCGTAATTCACACTTGGTGAGAGCAACAATGACAGCGGTACATGGCTGTACTGCAATACGGTCTGATGCCTTGAGGTCGGCAGTGGCGGAGTGGGTACTGTGAAAGTAGTAAAGTAGCCTACAGCGCACGTCCACTTTCTGCTGCTCGTGTAGGTTCCATACTAAGTGTTCGAGGGTAGGAAAAAAAAAAAAAGACCCTCGTACATCACACAGGTCCGTACAAACTAATCAGAACTCATCATGAAGGGAGCTACGTGTTAGCCTATCCTAGAATCAACAAAATAAAGGAACTATATTTTCATCATGATCTTAAGAAATATGTACAGTAACGATTAATTTTGCTTATATTTTACTAATGTTTGTAAATACATGAGTAACTGGTTTTATATTAGTTAAATCAATTAAATTAATTACTGATTAATTTAACATGTGATTCTTGGAGGAAATCTTAGAATTATATTTATGTGTGGAATCCTTGTGGACTGGGAAAAGTTTGTCAGCAATGCCATTTGTAGTTGAAAACTTTTTGCATTCAATAACTTTGATGATTAGTACATAGTTTAAGGAATCTTTACCACAGTACTTGCACTCATCAGGTGGACTGATTACTGATCACCGCACTGTCTTTGTCTCACAATGCATGATTGAAATGTGTGTATGTAATTAATTGCTAGTAGAGGCAAGAAAAACTATCGATCAGAGCACTACCTGTTAATTCACTTCGAGTCCTAGGCTCAGACTTTAACCCTAGATCATGACACCTAGTGTTCTAATGCAAAACTTTAGAAAAATCTGTGTTCCTTATGTCAACTGCATGAATGTCATGCCAAGGAAATCAGTCCTTACTGTATCAATTTACTAAACTATTCCAGAAAACTATTAGTCTATATCAAGATACTTAATAAACATCCCATGTTCGTTTAGCAATGGTTTCATGATTACTATTTTTGTTATGTCAACTGTTTGAACTCCGAACTGGAGTGAGTGAAGTCATATACCAGCTCTGGTGCAATCATTGCACAGCTATTTATATTGGCATCACTACCAACCCTGTGTCTACCAGGATGAATGGCCACCACCAAACTGTGGTCAAGAGCAAAGTAGACGACCTGGTGGCACAACATGCAGCTGAACACAATGTGTTTGATTTCAATGGCTGCTTGACAACCCAGCTAATCTCAACCCTCACCTCCACCACCAGCTTTTCTGAATTACACAGATGGGAGTTATCCTTACATTCTATGCTCCCTAAATCATCCCATCCTCAACCTAAGGTAACCTACTGTCCCCACACCTTCTGACAACAATTTGCTCCTCCCCCCTTAATAGCACCTCCTTCCGTTTTTATATTCATTCACTGTCTTTGTGTGGCACCCTCTGCCAATGTACCCACCCATCCTGCCCCCATCCCTTCTCCTCTCCTCTTCCGCCACACGCCTCCTCTTCCGCCGCACGCCTCCTCTTCCGCCGCTCGTCCCTCCCACCTTCCGCTCGCCCCCCCCCACCTTCCGCTCGCCCCCCCACCTTCCGCTCGCCCCCCCCCACCTTCCGCTCGCCCCCCCCAACTTCCGCTCGCCCCCCCCCTTCCGCTCGCCCCCCCACCTTCCGCTCGCCCCCCCCCCACCTTCCGCTCGCCCCCCCCCCACCTTCCGCTCGCCCCCCCCACCTTCCGCTCGCCCCCCCCACCTTCCGCTCGCCCCCCCCACCTTCCGCTCGCCCCCCCCACCTTCCGCTCGCCCCCCCCACCTTCCGCTCGCCCCCCCCCCCCCACCTTCCGCTCGCCCCCCCCACCTTCCGCTCGCCCCCCCACCTTCCGCTCGCCCCCCCCAACTTCCGCTCGCCCCCCCCCACCTTCCGCTCGCCCCCCCCACCTTCCGCTCGCCCCCCCCACCATCCGCTCGCCCCCCCCACCTTCCACTCGCCCCCCCCACCTTCCACTCGCCCCCCCCACCTTCCGCTCGCCCCCCACCTTCCGCTCGCCCCCCACCTTCCGCTCGCCCCCCCCCACCTTCCGCTCGCCCCCCCCCACCTTCTGCTCGCCCCCCCCCCCCCACCTTCTGCTCGCCCCCCTCACCTTCCGCTTGCCCCCCCCCCCCGCCCACCTTCTGCTCGCCCCCCCCATCTTACGGTCGCCCACCCCCCCACCTTCTGCTCGCCCCCCCACCTTACGGTCGCCCACCCCCCCACCTTCTGCTCGCCCCCCCACCTTACGGTCGCCCCCCCCCACCTTACGCTCGCCCCCCCCCCCCCCCCCCACCTTCCACCGGCCTCCCCCACCTTTTAAAGAAACACTGTTGCACAATCTACTTAAAATGATCTGTGAGCACAAGAACTCGAATTTTTTAAATATTTTCTTCGATTTGGGCAGTTGATGGAAATCCAGACTGAAGTTTGTCATGAATCAATGTGTCATCATTTTTAAATAAAGCAAACTACTTGTACACCTGAGTTTTTCCGATAGCATCTTCTTGGTATTCTGTTTTCAACATTAAAAGTCTCAGCAGCATTTTACTGAGTAGAAAATGAAATTTTTCAGCTGCACATTGTTCACTTAAACTTGCCATCATAAAAAATGAAACAAGAACAAAACAGCTTTAGCAATGAATTGCACTGTTGCACTGTGCCGTCTCCCCCCCCCCCCCCCCCCCCCGTAATTTCCTTTTTCCTGACGTTGAGATGTTAATACACTCCTGGAAATGGAAAAAAGAACACATTGACACCGGTGTGTCAGACCCACCATACTTGCTCCGGACACTGCGAGAGGGCTGTACAAGCAATGATCATACGCACGGCACAGCGGACACACCAGGAACCGCGGTGTTGGCCGTCGAATGGCGGTAGCTGCGCAGCATTTGTGCACCGCCGCCGTCAGTGTCAGCCAGTTTGCCGTGGCATATGGAGCTCCATCGCAGTCTTTAACACTGGTAGCATGCCGCGACAGCGTGGACGTGAACCGTATGTGCAGTTGACGGACTTTGAGCGAAGGCGTATAGTGGGCATGCGGGAGGCCGGGTGGACGTACCGCCGAATTGCTCAACACGTGGGGCGTGAGGTCTCCACAGTACATCGATGTTGTCGCCAGTGGTCGGCGGAAGGTGCACGTGCCCGTCGACCTGGGACCGGACCGCAGCGACGCACGGATGCACGCCAAGACCGTAGGATCCTACGCAGTGGCGTAGGGGACCGCACCACCACTTCCCAGCAAATTAGGGACACTGTTGCTCCTGGGGTATCGGCGAGGACCATTCGCAACCGTCTCCATGAAGCTGGGCTATGGTCCCGCACACCGTTAGGCCGCCTTCCGCTCACGCCCCAATATCGTGCAGCCCGCCTCCAGTGGTGTCGCGACAGGCGTGAATGGAGGGACGAATGGAGACGTGTCGTCTTCAGCGATGAGAGTCGCTTCTGCCTTGGTGCCAATGATGGTCGTATGCGTGTTTGGCGCCGTGCAGGTGAGCGCCACAATCAGGACTGCATACGACCGAGGCACACAGGGCCAACACCCGGCATCATGGTGTGGGGAGCGATCTCCTAGACTGGCCGTACACCACTGGTGATCGTCGAGGGGACACTGAATAGTGCACGGTACATCCAAACCGTCATCGAACCCATCGTTCTACCATTCCTAGACCGGCAAGGGAACTTGCTGTTCCAACAGGACAATGCACGTCTGCATGTATCCCGTGCCACCCAACGTGCTCTAGAAGGTGTAAGTCAACTACCCTGGCCAGCAAGATCTCCGGATCTGTCCCCCATTGAGCATGTTTGGGACTGGATGAAGCGTCGTCTCACGCGGTCTGCACGTCCAGCACGAACGCTGGTCCAACTGAGGCACCAGGTGGAAATGGCATGGCAAGCCGTTCCGCAGGACTACATCCAGCATCTCTACGATCGTCTCCATGGGAGAATAGCAGCCTGCATTGCTGCGAGAGGTGGATATACACTGTACTAGTGCCGACATTGTGCATGCTCTGTTGCCTGTGTCTATGTGCCTGTGGTTCTGTCTGTGTGATCATGTGATGTATCTGACACCAGGAATGTGTCAATAAAGTTTCCCCTTCCTGGGACAATGAATTCACGGTGTTCTTATTTCAATTTCCAGGAGTGTATGTTCCCTGTTGACATATGAACAGACGGTATTTAGAATGAGTGTGACTACATAAGCAATAAGTTTATGGCTTAGTTACAGTCACTTATTGTACAGTTCTGAATTAAGATCTATGTTCTTGTAAAGAGATATGATATCTGTTTTTGACCAAATAATTTCACTTTTTTCGCTATATTGGCTGACTTGATTTGACTTGTCAAAATAGTTTTCAGAGAGGCACATTTTTATTAAATCTTATTGGAAGGGTAGTTTCATTGGTTTAAGTTTACATGTCCAAAACACACACACTCTTTCAGCTATCTGGTTAGGTAGCAACACATTAAGCTTATCCACTGTGGATATTATGGAGTCCGTGACATAAAACATGGAATCCTGACATAAAACAAAAAAATGGAACCAGCCACTTTTTTTATTTTGAAATATTTCTTTTTACTATTGACCAGTTTTTGAACTTTTCCAGGATGTCTTGAGATGGTGCATGTGGAAGTTGTGTGTTTATTTCGGTAGTGTGATGCTGGGTACTGTCTCTGCAACAATGAAATAGATAAATACTGTAACACTAGAACAGTGGAAAATGTGACATGCCTAGAACAGTAGGAAGATGACTTCTAATAAAATTTACGTTAAAAATCTGCAGTATTGTTAAAGTAAGACCTTAATTTCTCCCATTCATTTCTATCATGTGCACACATTTCAGTCAAAGGCTTACTTTGAAATTTTAATACTATAAGGTTACTGTTTTATGTACACCCAGAAATGTGACCTACGTCTAAAATTCCCAACATTTCTTCATTTCCTTCATTTATTTATTTCTAAAAACAGAAATCACACTTTGAGCAGATTGTTGTTATTTTTTGTACACATTTTCCACAGACTGCTTGTTTGCAATTGCTCACAGGTGTTCTTGGTCTTGTGTCCTTTGCATATTCCAAGTAGACACGTCTTTCACTCTTTTGATTCATCCAGTCCTACAACAACTTCTTGATTAGATTGGCTTTCTTGCTCCTGCTCCACTCTGTGTTGTTTCTGATTATTTATCAACTGTGATATGAATGTTTTCCTCTCCAAGTTATTTTTGGTTATTTGATTGTAGATTATAAACCAGTTGATTGCTACTGTGTCTAGGATAGTGTAAAATACATGTGACAGCCATCTTCTGCAAGCAACCTTAGTTGAGTACCGTATTTACTTGAATCTAAGCCGCAACTGAAAAATGATACTCGGAATCAAGGAAAAAGAAATTTTCCTGAATCTAAGCCGCACCTGAAATTTAAGACTCGAAATTCAAGGCAAGAGAATGTTTTAGACCACACCCCCAAATCGAAGTAAAGTTAGTTCATTGTAACATGAGACACAATTTAGGTTGAATGGATGAAGATACAGCTACAGTAGTTTGGTTTGATTCGTAAGCTTAGCAGTTAAGCTTTACCAGGTAGCCATTGCTATGCGTCAGGTGCTCCATCCATATTTATACGGGTACCCTTCCTTTTTCACGTGCTTCATCTGGTTTGAATCAATTGCTTATATTGCTTTAATTTGATAAGTACCATTCTCTTTGTTATAGGTGTTTACAACACTCTAGCTGAAAATCCGTTTTTGGACTGTGTCGTGCATTGTTTGTCACATTCTGATAATGAGTGTGTATGACCTGTTGCCACCCATGGCATGGCTTGCTTTTGTGTGCACTACCGCCGCTTACAATAAAAAAAGAGAGGAATTGTCTCATAAGTGAAACAATGGCAAGAGACTGCTATGTGTTGTTAATTACACTGCTGCTTTCTTTGATAATGATCAACAAGAACCAAATAATAGACTGTGTCTGATAGGTGATGTTCTGAACAAGAGTTTAGTGTAAATTTTTCTCCATTTGAAAATCTTTGCAGACGCCTCTTTAGTACTTTACATTCTGCACAGAAATTAGAGTCATCTTAGATTTAAAAATTTAGTCAGTTGCCGTGCTTCATTTCTGACTATATCACTATTCAGCATAAGAATAATATGAATATAAACACGACATAATATGTATATTCTTCCACATTTGCTGTTGTCTTGCCCTACTTTCGTAGTTTATTAGGCAGACAGGGTTTAAATGAGATAGCAGCAAACATGAAAGAATACATGGCATAATGTTTACATTCGTTTAAATTCAGAACATAGCGTTGGCCATATTGACACACATTCCAAACAGTCTTGCCAGTCAGATTTTCGTAGTAGATTTTTAGTGATGACTTCAAATGCAGAGAGCATTGTTGTTGTCGTCTTCAGTCCGTAGACTGGTTTGATGCAGCTCTCCATGTTTTTGTGTTCTGTGCAAAGCAGAGTAGCAACACTTATAAAATAAGTATGAAAATAACATAGAAATTAAATGCTGAAATTTAAAACAAAATTTTATTAGGTTTGTAATACATCATATGTGAGAGGTTTAAAGTATCAGTCATGATTCTGAATCACAGTCACTCAATTCTTTGTTGTTCATTTCTTCATACAGAGCATCGTCCTCTGTACCATCTAGTGCATTGGATAGCGAACATTTTTTAAATGCTTGTTGCACAGTCTGATTTGGAACACACTTCTATGCATCATAAATCCATTGGCACACTTGTGACAAACTTACGCATTTGACACATCCTGTTGGTGTCAGTTGTATGTCACTTTTCGAAGGCCAATCTGTGTACATGCATTTAAGCTTGTCCTTAAATTGTTTATTCAAACAGACGTCAAGTGGTTGCACAATTGACGTCATCCCACCTGGAATTACTGCCAATTCCGTTTTGCTTTCCTCTAATTTTCGTTTTAGTGCAGGTGTTGTCTCGCCTGCGTACACATCTTATACCAACAGACTGTGTAAACCAAGCAATGCGCCAGGATGATGATTCCCCACAAGCTTAATCCATTCCAGCACCACGTCCTCCGAAAACCACCCAGTTTCATTTGCTCGTACAATTACGGTTTTTGAAAACACTTCCAATTTCGGTAAAGTCTTTCGCTTGAAAACTATGAATGGGAGTAATTTATGTCCATCTGCTGTGCAAGCAAGCATGACAGTCATCTGCAGTTTTTCACCCCCTGATATAAGAACACTTATGTCTTTCTTTCCTTTGGCGTCAACCGTATAATTTGACGGGATGTCAAAATATACGGGAGTTTGGTCAGCATTTCCTATCTGACCAAGAAGGTATTGCTTTTCTGTGTGCCGCCTAATTATGAAAGTACTGAAATTCCACAAGTTTTTCTTCATAATTTTTCGGCAGCTTCTGTGCAACTGAAGTTCGGAAGTTCGCCTCCAAAGTGAAAAACCCCAGCACTTCATAAACAGATCAATCCAGCTGCGACTAGCCTTAAAATTTTCGATTTTTTGCTCTCTAGCAATTTCATGTGCCTTAATTTGTAAAATTTTGGCATTCACAGGCAGGAATTTCTGACGCTGTTCCTTAACAAATTAATTTAAAATCACTTCTAGTGCATGATATCGGCCACACTTTGGCCCATTAAATGCTTTCCTACTACTTGAACATTCAAATAATTTGTCTCTCTGCAGCTGCCATCCCCTAACGTTGCTCTCATCAATCGCGTATCGCAGACCTGCTGCATGATTAGAACTTTGTTCTGCAAAAGAAATAACTCCCCTCTTGAATTTGGCACTGTAATGAAAGCGCCTCGTTGTGGTTCATTAACACCAACAAGCACGTCGCAAAATTCCATGAAGCAATAGGTGCCGCTACGTGAAATCTTAATGAGCCCCATCGTATCAACTCATGCAACAATCCTAAAGCCTTGTGCATTGTCGGTATTTTTGTGTAAAGTAATTTATTTTTGCTGCTACAAGTATTAGAAAGGCTGCTACATTTGAAGATGAACAATATGGAATTTCTATTTCCTCCATTGGATAATGTATGAAAAAGTGGTCGAAACTCGGGGCAGAGAAAAAAAAGCTTGTCTTCTACCTTTTTTTTTAAATTTATTTATGTACATGGAGGTTTTGGCACGAGTATTTATCTTTGTGCCTGCAAACCACGCCTGTGTAGCACTACATACATTTGACAGCAGAAGTTAGTTGTGGCGGCACCTACCAAAATTTTTCAGAATTTCTGCTTACTTTGCACTCGATTCTAAGCCGTAGGTGGTTTTTTGGATTACAAAAATTGGAAAAAAGTGCAGCTTATATTTGAGTAAATTCGGTATTTATGAATCAGTTGACCAATTATGTCCACACCACCCTTTGTGGTGTTATAGGAAGTAACAGTTTCTGGTGTAGTTGTTTTCTTCTTCACTCACTGCTGCTTGAGGATGTATTGTGCTGAAATAATGACATTCTTATTCTTCTTGCCCTAGTACACTGTTAGGGTGCACTCTGGCTCATCGGTCTTTTTCAAAATTGTTGTAGAGTGAAAGACAGATTTGATCTTCATGATGCAGTCAGGAATTTCTCAGAGAATCTTGTTCCTTGTTCCCATTAATGACATTTTCTTTTGTTGAAATTCCTTGGCAGTCTGAAGGGATGTGAGGAGTTGTCTGTTGTGATGTTCCTTCCTTAGTTTAAATATGGTTCCATGAAACAAGAAACGGCTTACTCTCCTAATGGCTTGTTTGGCGAACTTTCCTCCTTAGCAAGACATCGAATGGAATCGTAAATGTAATTAGGTGCTACATCTGCAGTTATCCAAATCTTGATTCTATATTTGTCAGTTTTGTTTAGCATAAACTCAGTAAAACCGTACCTTGCTTTATTTTCCAGTAACTCCTTACCAGTTGTAATATTTTCTCCAGTGGAGGCAATTTAGCATGATGTTTTTGTGTATTTCAGAAATATGGATGAACCCGTCAACATGGATGTGTTTAACTCCAGTGACTTCTCAGTGATGCAGAGGAATCCTGTGAGTTCACGGAACCCTTCTTGTCATTTCATGCCTCATAAAATTAGGCCCCTAAGCACTTACCGAAGGTCATCCAACAAATCACACTTATAACAAAACCTGCTTCTGGTGTACATGATACCAATCATTGTCTTCAGTTCTTCCATTGATAGTCTAAGTGGTGGTGGTTTTTTCGTTATGAGCATTTGATTCTGTAGGGTTTTTGTGATATGCAGTATTGGCAACCAAAAGAAGCTGGAAGGCTCTGGTAACATGGTTGTCTGCTCAGTGGCAGGATGTTCAGACTGGGCCTTCTCCTAGGCAACAACATGCTGACGATGCCATATTGGCATCCATTTCTAGACACCATCTTCACTGAACACACTGCATCATTTGACTCCTGAGATTGTCGAGAAAAGAACCGAGATAGGGACACATCTACTGACAGTAATCCTTTCTCAATCTCACTACCTTCATTGACTCTGGAAGATACTCACCACCTGAATGAATGAGTCACTTTCTTAGCCTATATCTGAGTTCCGGAATTCGCCAAATCTTATCATTAGTAAGACAATGTTGGCTCAATTTAATTATAAATTCCTTTTACAGGCAAAAAACCCTATCTAACTAATGAGGCAAGTAACAACAGCAACACAGAAATTACAGCTTAAAAACTGTTTTATAGTGTCCAGCTCAGAAATCTTTCCAACAATGTGCTTTTTCATCATTCAGGGAGGCGATTGTTGACTAAATCAAAATACAATGTAAATATTTTTGTTATGAGGACAGCAGCATTCTAACAAGGAGTTACACCAGGAGTCAATTATCTTTCCTGCTTCATGTAATTCATGTAATTTTCACAAAATCGAAAGTAAAAGAAGAAGAAAAAAAACATCAAATTACAGTGCAATATTGTCAAAAACTACAAGAAATGAGAAAAGATCATTCTTTGCTACGGCATTCTTTTCTAGAGAATAGATACACAAAATATGAACACAGCTCTCAAACCTCAGAAATAGGCCTTAAGAATAATGACAAAAAGCAGTATTAGAGCTCATTGTAAAACACTGGGGATCTCAACTGTAACATGTAGATGCATTTACCAATAAGTTGTATATATCAAAAATAATATTAACACAGCTCTTTCCATGACTATCGATCAATGATCTAGTCTGAACTTAATTCACCAAGAAAGAATAAACATAAAACTCAAAACAGCATTTTCTACTAAGAAATAAAACTGAACAATAAATTATCAAACGAGATTAAATATACTGCTAAAACAAACTTATTTAAAGAGGTAGTTAAAAGTACCTGGTATCCAAAATGTTCTCTTCAATGGAGGATTATTTAGATAACACAGATGATGTTTGGTGGAAACTGTAACACAAATAATAACAACAACAAAAATAATAACAATAACATAACATGTCTTATTACACATAACATCTACATCTACATACATACTCCGCAATCCACCATACGGTGCGTGGTGGAGGGTACCTCATACCACAACTAGCATCTTCTCTCCCTGTTCCACTCCCAAACAGAACGAGGGAAAAATGACTGCCTATATGCCTCTGTACGAGCCCTAATCTCTCTTATCTTATCTTTGTGATCTTTCCGCGAAATGTAAGTTGGCGGCAGTAAAATTGTACTGCAGTCAGCCTCAAATGCTGGTTCTCTAAATTTCCTCGGTAGCGATTCACGAAAAGAATGCCTCCTTTCCTCCAGAGACTCCCACCCGAGTTCCTGGAGCATTTCCGTGACACTCGTGTGATGATCAAACCTACCAGTAACAAATCTAGCAGCCCGCCTCTGAATTGCTTCTTTGTCCTCCCTCAATCCGCTCGAACAGTACTCAAGAATAGGTCACACCAGCGTTCTATAAGCGGTCTCCTTTACAGATGAACCACATCTTCCCAAAATTTTACCAATGAACTGAAGACGACCATCTGCTTTCCTCACAACTGCCATTATATGCTTGTCCCACTTCATATCTCTCTGCAATGTTACGCCCAACTATTTAATCGACGTGACTGTGTCAAGTGCTACACTACTAATGGAGTATTTAAACATTACAGGATTCTTTTTCCTATTCATCTGCATTAATTTACATATATCTATATTTAGAGTTAGCTGCCATTCTTTACACCAATCACAAATCCTGTCCAAGTCATCTTGTATCCTCCTACAGTCACTCAACGACGACACCTTCCCGTACACCACAGCATCATCAGCAAACAGCCACACATTGCTAGCCACCCTATCCAAAAGATCATTTATGTAGATAGAAAACATCAGCGGACCTACCACACTTCCCTGGGGCACTCCAGATAGATGATACCCTCACCTCCAATGAACACTCACCATCGAGGACAACGTACTGGGTTCTATTACTTAAGAAGTCTTCGAAAGACTTACATACTTGGGAACCAGTCCCATATGCTCGTACCTTAGTTAGGAGTCTGCAGTGGGGCACCAAGTCAAACGCTTTCCGGAAGTAAAGGAATATGGCATCTGTCTGATACCCTTCATCCATGGTTTTCAGGATATCATGTGAATAAAGGGCAAGTTGCGTTTCGCAGGAGCGATGCTTTCTAAAGCCGTGCTGATGCATGGACAGCAACTTCTCTGTCTCAAGGAAATTCACTATATTTGAACTGAGAATATGTTCAAGAATCCTGCAACAAACTGATGTTAAGGATATTGGTCTGTAATTTTGAGGATCTGTCCTTCTACCCTTCTTATATACAGGCATCACATGCACTTCTTTCCAGTCGCTCGGGACTTCACGTCGGGCAAGAGATTCACGATAAATGCAAGCTAAGTAAGGAGCCAATGCAGTAGAGTACTCTCTGTAAAACCGAATTGGAATCCCATCAGGACCTGGCGATTTATTTATTTTCAACCCATTCAGCTGCTTCACAACCCCAGGGATGTCTATCACTATGTCCTCCATACGGGAATCTGTACGAGACTCAAACGGCGGTATGTTTGTATGTTCCTCCTGCATGAAAGATTTCTCAAATGCTAAGTTTAAAATTTCAGCTTTTGTTTTGCTGTCTTCTGTTGCCACGCCAGGCTGATCAGTGAGTGACTGGATGGAAGCCTTCGACCCACTTACTGATTTTACGTAAGACCAAAATTTCCTTGGGTTTTCAGCAAGATCTTTTGCTAAGGTATGATGGTGGTAGCGGTTGAATGCTTCGCGCATCGCTCTTTTTACAGCAGCACGAATCTCTACTAACTTTTGCCTGTCCTCATTCTCCCAATCTTTCTTGTTCCATGACTGTAACTGCCTTTGCTTCCTGAGCATTCTCCGAATTGCGCTGTTAAACCACGGTGGGAGTTTTCCGTCCATAACCCACTTTTTCGGCAGATACTTGTCCAATGCGTGATTTACAATGTGTTTAAAATTTGCCCATAATTCTTCCATGTCCATCGTACCCAGTGATTTCTATACAACCTGGATGTAGAAGTCTTGTCTCTGAGTATAAAACTGCAGCGTGTCTGCAAATACACGTGCTCTGCATCATCAGCCATATTGTAGTTTGGCAAACAAATTTCCGTGTTCTGCATGTGACAAAGAATTGCAGACTGATTTCTTGTTTTGAACTTTATGTCAACATATGATGTAATAGGCTGATGAGGGAGCGGAATTGAAAAGTATTTTCTTTTCGTATTCTAGTGACAGTTCCTAGCAGCCATGTTGTAGTTTGACAAGAAACTAAATATGAGCATCTATGGCTGGCATGATCAGATAGCTGAAGTTCAACATCCAGGTAGTATAGAGATCACTAATCATACCGGAAGTAAATGAAGTCGATTCATGTACTAAGTGGGATGCTAACAACTGCTTATCTGCTCTTTCTAGTAAGAATACTCTCCTAGCCTTCTTGACCGACTTTTTAACTTTCGTAACCATAGTCATAATGACAACATCATGATCACTAATCCCTGTCTCAACACTGACACTATCGATGAGGTCTGGTCTGTTCGTGGCTACCAGATCTAAAATATTTCCATTACGCGTTGGCTGTCGATTTAGCTGCTCAAGACAGTTTCCGGATAATGTGTTCAAAAGTAATTCACACGACGGCTTGTCTGTACCACCTGTAATGAATCCATAGACATCCCAGTCTATACTAGGTAGGTTGAAGTCGCCTCAGACTAATATAGCATGATCCGGGTACTTCTGCGATACAGAATGTAGACTTCCTTTGAATGATTGTATAACTGTCACGGTGGAACCTGGTGGCCAGTAATAACACCCCACAATTAACTTTATTTCCCCTAGCCCTGTTAAACGTGTCCAGACAACTTCATAATCACACTCTACTTCGACCTCAGTAGACACAATACTTTTGTCAACTGCGATGAAGGCACCACCTCCTACAGTGTCTAATCTGTCTTTCCGATACACGCTCCAACCCTCACTAAATATTTCAGAACTTCCTATCTCAGGGTTCAGCCAGGTCTCAGTCCCGAGAATAATTTGCGCGCCACACGCTTCCTGGAGGGCAGTAAATTCAGGAACTTTATTTCGAACACTCTGAATATTTACTGCTAATATGTTGATAGCTGAAGTGTCTTTACACTGAGTGCGTCCTGATTTCCCTGCCTGCACGTCGACTGGTAAGTGTTCATCAGGACACCGTCCACTACTGTCTAGCCTAAAAAACCCGCATGTACTCTGCTATCCGAGTAGCTGAGGATTGCCTCAGAACCCAAGCGACAGGCATCATTTGTGCCGATGTTAGCAACTACTTGCAGACGACTGCACCCCATATGCTCCAGGCAAGGCCACCTCCACATCTTGGATGAGGCCCCCTGGCAGACAAACCAAGTGCATGTTGGATTTCTTTCCAGCCCTGTACGCTATTTCCCTAAGGGGCTCCATCACCCGCCTAACATTGGAGCTCCCAATAACTAGCAAGCCTTTGCCCTCTGTATGCCTGCTCGGGCCCTGCTGAAGGAGCGGCCACCTGCCCACTGACAGGATGAACGGGTGAGGCCAGCCGGCCAGCCTCCACATTGGCCCTCCGCCTCAAGTGACGCGAATGCGTTGCAGTCCGCCACTCACCCTGAGGTGAGGGCGGCCCCAACGTGCCGGGTACACTAGAAGGTGCCTTGACGGCTGAGTCAGCAGATGCTGCAAGTGACACCTAGAGTGTCTCAAGCGACGCGCCAGACCCTCTGCCATCGCTGCACCTCAAGGCAGCAGCCTGAAGGCAGCTGACCGTGGCCAACAGCACGCTCAGCTGCTCGCGAACCGCGGCCAGTCCCTCCTGCACCCGTACACAGCACGCACACACTCTATCCATCCTACTGCTAATATCTAACGACTCCGCGAATTTATACTCTACGGCTATCAATAAGCAATATTATTCCCCTCAAATACGAGAATACAGAAGGATTTTATGTAATTAAATATGCAAGCGCACAAACACTCGGAAAGAAATTAAGAATCAAACTGCAAAAGAAATATGAAAGCTAAATATGCGACTTGCTACTTCACTGCTGCTGCACTGATACTTCACCAGCGGCTGCTCAAGGTTCACAACACTTTCACACTACATTTTTCCTTCTCTAAAAAAACTGACTCCCAACGCTTTATCCTCTTTCCAAGCTCAAGATCTCACTTGTTATAGGGGGATACTGACTCACTGTTTCAGACTAGCAAATGGGAAGTTGCAGTGCACAAATGGTTCTGGCATTAGGTGTGTGTGTGTGTGTGTGTGTGTGTGTGTGTGTGTGTGTGTGTGTGGTGGTGGTGGTGGTGGTGGTGCTGCTGCTGCTGCTACTGCTGCTGTTGCTGCTGCTGATGATGATGATGACGATGATGATGACGATGACGATGATGATTGGTTTGTGGGGTGCTCAACTGCATGGTTATCAGTGCCCTCACAAAGTCCCAATCTTTACACAGTCCAATCTCACCACATTCACGAGTGATAATGATATGATGAGGACAACACAAGCACCTAGTCCCCAGACAGTGTGTGTGGTGTTATGATTTATTTATTTCTTGTTCCAGTGATCCACATTGTGACAATATCACATGATATGGAACGTGTCAGAAATCTGTGATAACACATAAAAACAAAACAAAATGATTTCACATTACAGTAAACAGTAACTTATGTTCTACTACAGAAGATCAATTTTGGGAGATAATATTACAATATAATACGTGTTAAAGAAAATAAATATTGCAAAATATGTGTTTACAGTAAAGGATAGTCCGGATTACAAATGTAGATATGGGCATGTATTTACAGTTAAAAATACAAGAAATGCTGAACACTATAGTTCAGGAACTCTTCTACCAAACACTTTTTTCTTGAAGGGAGGGTGTTAAAAATCCTACAGCCAGTGAAATGGAATCCTTTCTGTACCACACTTTGATTCGCCTGTTCGTAGTGGATATCATGTTTTCTTCTTGTCCCATAACTATGATACTCACTATTTAGTTTAAAAATGGATTTTTCTTTCCTTATGAAGCACATCAAAGAGAATATATATTGCACAGAGGATATAAGGGTTCCAAGTTCCATAAAAAGATTCCTGCATTTGGCTCTAGGATGGACTCTGCACATGATCCCTATGGCTCTTTTTTTTGTGCACACAGTACTTTTTTAGCCAGTGACTGATTTCCTCAAAATATAATTCCTTATGCCATAATGGCATGAAAATAACCGTAATAGGCTGACTTCATGATTTCCATACATCTATAAGAAGAAAAATGTGTAAGTTGCTGAACTCAGTCTTTTCCATAGATCCAGGATATGGTTTGACCAGTTCAGTTTGCTGTCTAGTTTTTTTTTCCTTCAGTATCCACCCTGGTTATCAACAGCTTACTTATTTTTACTACTATTTCTTCATCTTTGAATCTTGTGTGGGACTGAACATAGTTTGTTTTACTGTAATTTAAAGTAAGGCCATTAATGTTAAACCAGTTCACTGTTTCACTTAAAATGTTACTTGCTGGTTCCTCAAGTTTATCTACGGAATTATCAATAACTAGTGTAGTATCATCAGCAAAAATAGTGAATCTACAACATTCCATCCAAAGAGGCAGATCATTTATAAAGATAATAAAAAGTAGCGGCCCAGAACTGAGCCTTGGGGCACTCCATATGTGATGGTACCCCATTCTGAAGATAATGGGACTCCACTACAACTTTCTGTTTCCTGTTTGACAGGTACGAGACAAGGCACTTCCCTGACAAACCACTTATACCGAGATGTGCATCTTTTTGTAAAAGAATCTGGTGACTGACACGGTCACTCACTTTTGTTAGGTCCCAAAAAATCCCAACCACCTTCAGTTTTTTGTTGATAGATTTCCAGCAAATACAAATATTACATCTTCTGTTGACAAACCTTTCTGAAATCGAAACTGACTTTTGCTGAGGATATTTTGATCCCTGAGATGCTTGACTATCCTGGCATGCATTAGTTTCTCTAAAACCTTTGAAAAACTTGTCAGTAGTGATATTGGCCGATTGTTAGCAGCATCCGTCTTATCTCCCTTCTTATACAGCGGTTTTACAACTGCATACTTAAGCCTATTAGGAACTATTCCTTGCTTGAGTGATGCATCAGAAACGTGGTAAAGGACTTTACTTACATTGCTGCAGCAGTATTTTAATAATTTATTAGAAATATTGTCAATTTCAGTACAGTTTTTACTTTTCACTGATTTTATAACTCTTTCAATTTCTTGAACAGTGACTGTTGTTACCTTCATGTGTTGTACTGAGCTAGGTACTTTGGCTTTCGAAAGATTGATGGCTTGGTTCATGGAGCCTTGTAAACCTATTTGCTCTGTTACTGTTAAAAATGTTTGTTTAATGTTTCTGCAACTATTTTTGAATTGCAAACAAGATGATATTTGCTTTCTATTTGGATATTTTCACTACAAACTGCATTTTTCCTTTTTTACTTCTTTCCAAAATTCCAAATAGTTTTTACTGTATTGTTTGAGTAATCAATTTCTGCCTTCAAGCACATGATCTTTGCTGCTTGTATGGTCTTATTCAGAAATTTATTCTCGAGTTTATAGTGCATACACCTACTGGGCTCATTTGATCTCTTGGCTGCTGCATATAGTTCTCTTCTTGTTTTACAAGAAATTTTGATGCTTTTAGTAATCCAAGGCTTGTTTCCAGATTTTAACAGGTTTTCTCTCACTGACTTTTTTTGAAAGGTTTCTTCAAAAATACTTGTAAATTCATTGATAAATATATTAAATTTTGAGTTAACATCAATTGCAGCATACACAAGAGATCAGTCTACTAGCTGTAATTGCTGATTAAAGCTTTCATTGGTGTGTTCGTTTGTAATCCTAAAGTTTTTTCCAAATTAAATTTTCTTTCCTTTGTACATTTATTTGGTTTACAGTGAGGAATTACTCTTCATGATCAGAGAGGCCATTTGTAATATTTTTCACAGTTAAAATGGTTCAAATGGCTCTGAGCACTATGGGACTTAACTTCTGAGGTCATCAGTCCCCTAGAACTTAGAACTACTTAAACCTAACTAACCTAAGGACATCACACACATCCATGCCCGAGGCAGGATTCGAACCTGCGACTGTAGCGGTCTCGCAGTTCCAGACTGTAGTGCCTAGAACCGCTCGGCCACTCCGTCCGGCTTCACAGTTAAATTATTATAAATACCCTTATCTACAAAAAAATTATGTATTAAAGTGCTAGAACTGGCTGTTACTCTAGTTGGAGTGTTCAACACTGGTACTAAGTTGTAACAGTACATCAGGTGTTCAAAGTCCGTTTTGTTTCTATTTTCTGTTAAAATGCCCACATTGAAGTCACCCATAATAATGGTTGATTTAGTTTTCCTACATAGGTGGGACAGAAGTGATTCTATTTGTCTCAGATATACATTCAGATTTCCAGCAGGTGCCCTGTAAATAGCTGGTACAATAACTGTTGCACTGTCTGCCGTTAACTCGGTGCCACACACCTCAAAATGCTCTTCATCACAGTATTTGCTTATATCTAGAGATTTATACACTACATTGTTTTTTAAAAATATTGCAACACCACCTTTTCTCATAATACATCTACAGTAATGTGCAGCTAAACTAAAGTTCTCAATTTGTAGCATGTGGATTCCACTCAGAACATGATGTTCTGAGAAACACTGTATATGAGATTCACTTTCACACTCGTCCTTTAAATTTATTAGCAACTGCTCTATTTTATTCTTCAGACTACATATATTTCGGTGGAATAAAGACAAAGTTTGAGTTTTGCCCACCCCTGCATTTGCATGATGTTTGCTAGGAGTGGCTTTTTCCAGTACACTGGTTGATAGTATTGCTTGAGGTGTGGAATACTCATATTGAGTACATGAGAAAGATGTTTCACGCAACTTGAAATCCTTTTCTCTCATGTTACCTCACCACAAAAAGGCTGGGTTTGCTCTCTGTTGGGTGAAGGATGGGCAACAGTTTCTACTACATGTGTTGATGTTTCAGCTGTTGGTCCTGCCACTGATGATTCTGCTGCTTTTGATGCCACTGCTTCTTCTGCTGCTGAGACTGGTCCCATACCAGTACATGTAATTTTGCTGTTTGCTCTCTCTCTCTCTGTTCGCAACGATTTCATTTATCATTTTACACACAAAGTTTTTTCCTTCGTAATTTAGATAAATTTTGTATTTGGTATGCTGGCATCTGTCCAATTTGGCTATATCAAGGACGCTGCATTTTCCAAACAAAGAACACATTTGTTTTATTTTAATGTTAGTTTTTCAAATTTCTTTGTTGACACACGAGTGATACATTAGATCATATCTGTGTGGTAAAGTTGAAACTATTGTATTTTATTGTTTATTGCATTCCAGGAACTTTTTTTAGTTCCAGTAGGTAGTGATTTGCTTCATTTTTTGCAATATCATTTGCACCCACTAAACACATGACAGTAATTTTTTCCTGACATCCTATTGTGTAAGTTGACACATTGTTGCATTACATTTTTTGTTTTCTTTGAAAAGTCTCATCATGTTTTTGCTATGACTGTCTGTTAAAAATAATTAAATACTTTCAAGTTTGCACTGTTGTATGTTTTTGTTGATATTGTCTTTCTCTTTCGTCCCATTACTACGTGCAAAAGATGGCATCCTCAATTTCTCACCATCACAGTTTGCCTTAATGCTGAACTTAGAGCTTGTATTTCCATTCTGTTGGTAAGGTTTGTTCAAAAGTTCATGTTTCCTTACCGATGTTAAGCCTAAATCCACCTCTTAACTCATGGAAAAAACGTGAAATTTGTTTTTAACCGCCAACTGTTTGATGTTTTCACACCCTGGCGATGTTTTCGTATTTACATCTCTGTTTATATATTGTATTTTCGTCCACTCATTAGAGATTTTTTTGCAGAAGAGAAATAGACTTTTGTTTGACTAACGGCTCACGTATTACTTTTCTAAGTTTAGACATCTTGTTACCCAATAGTCCGCCCCTGGTAACTGAGTGGTCAGCGCGACAGAATGTCATACCTAACGGCGCGGGTTCAATTCCCAGCTGGGTCAGATATTTTCTCCATTCAGGCACTTGGTGTTGTGTTTTCCTTATCATCATCATTTCATCCCATTCAACAACCAAGTCGCCTAAGTGGTGTCGACTCGAAAGACTTGCACCAGGCGAATGGTCTACCTGCTGGGAGTCCATAGCCACACGGCATTTCCATTATTTCTCAATACACTGATGGTTTGCTGAAGGCTAGAAATACTCTCATGTAGCTTCATAATTTTGTCCCTACAATTTACACACGCTGTATTTTGATCGACATTATTTTCATTTTTCGCAAGAATACTATTCACTTCGTCTCCGCCATTCTGAACACTCTCTCTCTCTCTCTCTCTCTCTCTCTCTCTCTCTCTCTCTCTCTGCCTCTGTGTGTGTGTGTGTGTGTGTGTGTGTGTGTGTGTTTAGTGACTGGTAGTGAGAAATGAATATAAACATTGTAGTATGAACATTTTAGTATCCGTCTTTTATTATTATTAAAAAACTTACTTGTCAAACAGTATTGTACACCAGGTGTAAACTGAATGAGTTAGCATTGTTTCGTACTGACTAGACCTCATATCGTGGAGGGACAGTGCGACACCCCATACATCCAGAATTGCTACAGAATGGCTCCAGGAACACTCTTTTGAGTTTAACCACATCTGCTGCCCACCAAACTCATCAGACATGAACATTATTGAGCATATCTGGGATGCCTTGCAACGTGCTGTTCAGAAGAGATCTCCAACCCCGCATACTCTTAAAGATTTATGGACAGCCATGCAGGATTCATGATGTCACTTTCCTCTAGCACTACTTCAGACATTAGTTGAGTCCATGCTGTGTCGTGTTTCAGCACTTCTGCATGTTCGCGGGGGCCCTACATGATATTAGGATGGTGTATCAGTTTCTTTGGCCCTTCAGTGTATATACCATAATATCTATCAAAGAAACGATTGATATAATAAAATGATTTAAAACATAGAACAATGGATAGAGCAGAAATCTATGATGACTTTAGATCTCAAACCCAATTGAAACATCAGCTGCTTTACTACAAATGATATGTAGACATCCTTATTCTGTTTAATTGAACGACAGAAGAAATAGAAATTTTAGCCAAGGAACGTACAAGTTACACCACAAAATTCAATTCACTGTAGAACATGAAACACCACTCTAATAAAAACTCAAATGCATAATTTTGAAAAAACTAACATCTACCAGCATTACCACTCATAAATCTCCTTGTCATCCAGACCAACACAAAAAGACATTCTTCAGATTGATGATTAATCACGTGCTTAATACCGTGATAAGTACAAGTGAAACACGGAAATGGAAAATATATGTATATAAAATCAGATGCCTCCATAAATGGATTGAATCCTGCTTCAATAGCTGAACTAATCCATACAAGAAAATTAAACCAACCAATTGCTGAACAACCATTCACAAACAAGAAAACCACATTTGTAATCTTATCTTTCATAGGGAAGATTTCCTACCAAATTCCCAACCTCTTTAAGGCACACAACGTAAGAATTAGCTTCTTCAGCAACAACAAAATACTATACTCTGTTCATCATAAGAATAAACCTGATGTAAACGAACACAACTGCGATTATTGGTCAAGCCATAGCACAAGTACACTGTACACTGGTGGTGTTACGCTCTTGGAAGTAGGTCCTACTTATCTATTAGGTATCTTATTACTAAGTTATATTAAAAGAAACTTTAAGATATTCTAATGTAGAAACAGCCATCAATGTTCTTCTTTAATCACACTTTAATTATGTACTTTGCATTACAAAAATTGTGTACAGTCACAGTCTCTGTACTGTTGTGCTCTGGTTGCCGTGCTGTTAATTTGCAGTATGCAAATGGCTGAGGCTGCTTCCTGCTTCATAGTGAAACACGCACGTGGAATACAGTTAAAAAGTGCCAAGGAATAGTTGATCTTGACGTTTTTTATAAATCTACAGAAAAAATCAGCTTTGAAGTTTTCTGGAGGACTATACTTACTGCAGTTGACTTATGCATACAAACTGGATGTATAGAATAATAAAGTGTAGTAGATGAATAAACTGCTAAAGTACATGGATCACTGGTTCAAGTCTCACCGTGGATATATCTACTGCATCAGACTCTGAATGTGGCTCTCCAGCAGGGATACGATTTTCTCAAATCCTGTCCTGAAATGAGATCCATCTTTCATGAAATCCTCCCCACTCCACCAAGAGTGTCTTTCCGCCGTCCACCTAACCTTCGTTACCTCTTGGTTCATCCCTATGAAATCCCCAAACCACCTTCCCTACCCTTTGGCTCCTACCCTTGTAACCACCCCCAGTGTAAAACCTGTCCCATGCACCCTCCCACCACCACCTACTCGAGTCCTGTAACCCGGAAGGTGTGCACGATCATAGGCAGAGCCACGTGTGAAAGGACCCACGTGATTTACCAACTGGCCTGCCTACACTGTGAAGCTTTCTATGTGGGAATGACCAGCAAAAAACTGTCCATTCGCATGAACGGACGCAGGCAGACAGTGTTTGTTGGTAATGAGGATCATCCTGTGGCTAAACATGCCTCGGTACACGGCCAGCACATGTTGGCACAGTGTTACACCGTCCGGGTTATCTGGATACTTCCCACTGACACCAACCTATCAGAACTCCGGAGATTATTCGAATTCAGGAATAGGAGAGGGAAAGACTATCAGAACTCCGGAGATGGGAACTTGCCCTTCAGTATATCCTCTCTTCCCGTTACCCACCAGGCCTCCACCTCTGCTAATTTCAAGTTGCTGCCGCTCATACCTCACCTGTCATTCAATATCATCTTTGCCTCTTTCTTGTGAAACACAACTAGCTTTTTATATTCGTGAAGTAATGAGTGCTATCAACACTGTTCCTCACAATTGTCTTCTAACCAAACTGCATGCCTATGGAATATCGCCTCAGTAGTGCGAATGGATTCGTGATTTCCTGTCAGAAAGGTCAGAGCTCGTAGTAATAGACTGAAAGTCATTGAGTAAAACAGAAGTAATATCTGGCATTCCCCAAGGGAGTGTTATAGTCCCTCTGTTGTTCCTGATCTATATTAATGACATAGGAGACAATATGAGTAGCCCTCTTAGATTGACCGAGCGAGGTGGCGCAGTGGTTACACACTGGACTCGCATTCGGAAGGACGACGGTTCAATCCCGCGTCCGGCCATCCTGATTTAGGTTTTCCATGATTTCCCTAAATCACTCCAGGCAAATGCCAGGATGGTTCCTCTGAAAGGGCACGGCCGACTTCCTTCCCCATCCTTCCCTAATCCGATGAGACCGATGACCACGCTGTCTGGTCTCCTTCCCCAAACCAACCAACCTCTTAGATTGTTTACGGATGATGGTGTCATTTACTGTCTTGTAAAGTCATCAGACGACCAAAACAAATTGCAAAATGAGTGTGGTGCAAAAAGTAGCAATTGAGCCTGAATAAAGAAAAGTGTGAAGTTATTCACATGAGTACTAAAAAAACTGCTAACTTTCAATTATGCAATAAGTCACACAAATCTGAAGGCTGTAAATTCAACTAAATACTTAGGGATTACAAATAGCCTACATTGGAACGATCACTTAGATAATGTTGTGGGTAAAGCAAATCAAAGACTGCGAGTCATTGGCAGAACACTTAGAAGGTGCAACAGGTCTACTAAAGAGACTGCTTACACCACACTTGTCCACCTTATTCTGGAGTATTGATTTCGTGGTGTGGGAACCACATCAGGTGGGACTGATGGATGACATCAGAAAAGTTCAAAGAAGGGCACCTCGTTTTGTATTATCAGGAAATAGAAGAGATAGTGCCACAGACATGATACTGGAATTGGAGTGGCAATCATTAAAACAAAAGCGTTTTTCGTTGTGACGGGATCCAGTTTTCTCCTCCAATTGTGAAAACATTCTGTTGGCACCCACCTACATAGGAAGAAATGACCATCACAATAAAATAAGAGAAATCAGGGCTCACACAGAAAAAATTGAGAGCTCATTTTCCTGCACGCCGTTCAAGAGTGGAACTGTAGAGAGGCAGCTTGAAGGTGGTTCATTGAACCCTCTGCCAGGCACACTATTGTGAATAGAAGAGTAATCATGTAGATGTAGATCTTTCAGATAACCGCACAGTCAAAAGTCATGCAGATTAAGATCAGGTAATCTGGATGGCCAGGCTATGGGAAAATGAAGTCTGATAATTGTAGCCTTTCTCAATCGCCTCTGCAGCAGTGACGTACCTGGCTGTGAAATGTGCAGAAGGGTCCCATCTTGCAAAAAATGATCCTATGCACGCATCTATGCTATTAAAGTGTTTGAATGACATTAGTGTGCGAAAGACTCTCATAGCATTTACCAGTGACAGTACAGGCAACAGGACCTGCAAGACTCATCTCCTGGTGCAGATTTTCTATTGCCCATATTCTGTATGTCTTTCTATTATCATGTCTTTGGAGATAACTGGTTCTGAGCATTATGGGACTTAACATCTGAGGTCATCAGTCCCCTAGAACTTAGAACTGCTTAAACCTAACTAACCTAAGGACATCACACACATCCATGCCCGAGGCAAGATTTGAACCTGCGACCGTAGCAGTCGCGCGTTTCCAGACTGAAACGCCTAGAACCGCTCGACCACCGTGGCCGGCCTTTGGAGATAGAAATGGGCTTTGTCTGTCCACAGAATGTGCCACAGTGATTCATTGTTTACTTCTGTGTGAGCAAGAAATACCAGGGTGAATGTCTGTCTTGCTGGGAGGTCAGGAGGAAGGGAACTTGGATGATTTTGCACAGATAACTATGCAGGTTGTTTCGTAGGATTTTATGTACCATGTTCGCAGGCATGTCCAATGTTCAGGCAATTCCCTGTGCATTGAATATTTGCCCACCACTGCTCAGTCTCTCCTGCAATGCTTTGGCCACATCTACGATGGAAGTTGGATCAGCTGGTTTGCTCTCTCTGCTACGTTGCAGTTCAAAACAGCCTGTCTTTTCGAATTTTGTTACCGTTTTCTCCAGATCCTTAGCATTCATCATACCAATGCCATTTTTCATACCCCTGAGTGTCCAGAGCTTCTTCAGGGCTGCTGTGCATAGTCACCATTCGTGTAAAGGAGCTTTACGAGCAGTGCGTAATCCTTCTTGGAGACAGTCATGTTAGGTGTCTCAGACGTGAACTGATGAGAAGCAATGTGCTGTGTGTTTGGTGGTGTACACGTTGTAATTTGACAACATGCTGAGCAGTGGTTTTCTTTCTACAGCATTTTGAAACTGGAACTTTAATTGCCACCACCAGTATCTATATCCATAGTGGAAAGTGAATGATCTGTAGCAAATTGGCAACTACAGTGGAATCTGCCAGGTGCGTAACAATTACAAAACTACTCATACTGTTGCAGTAAGTAATAGATCCTTTTACCAATGCAACTTGCTGTATAAACATTACTCATGGCACATATTAAAGTTGTTTTGTCTATCTTCATGGCTCAGAGCGAGTATCCAGCATCACACTTTGGAAATTAATGTATAACTTCTATGTGCACCATCTGAAGATGAGCCTGAAGAAGTTCTAAAACAGGTGACAGCTGACAAAGCAGTGATACGAGCACTGTTGGTGGTTGGTGCACTTGATATGGCTTCATAAATAGGTCTGTTCATATCAAGCACACTAACCACCATCAGTACCTCCACTTTGACATCTGTCACTCCTTCCGTGTCAAAAAGTCTTTTTCTGGCAGCCTTGCCACCTATGGAAGCTGCATCCACAACAGAAGGCAGGAGCTGTCAAGATATACTGATAATCTTACCAGAGAATTCATTGACAGGGAGTATTCTATCCAGCTCATCCATAAACAGACCTCCAATGTCATCACCTCCCCTGACACTAGTAAATATTTTCAGTATATCCATTATGTATGATGAACTGCAACTGTGATTTAAATTGGCAATTTATCTGGGTATAAATGTGCAGCCAGTCACTTTTTCGGATTTTAGATATGAGCTATTTTACCATTAACTAGTTTTTGAACCACTGCAGGCTCATCATCAGATGGTGTTATGGGAACATCATATGAGGGGCGTTTGAAAAGTCCATGCAGAGTTCGAGAGATGACACCACCGGTTCATATCAAGGTCGTGTTTAGTTAGTGGCATCTTTGGATAGAACGCACACCAAGTTTCAGCCATATTGGTCTATTTATTTGTGTTTGCCATTTGTGTGAATCAAGGAAGTCGAGTGGTTGTCAGAAAATGGACGAAGAAAAATTTTGTGTGGTGATTAAACATTACTTTATGAAAGGCAAAACGCCTCAGGAGACTAAAGGGAAGCTTGATAAACATTACGGTGACTCTGCACCTTCGATTAGAACAGTTTATAAGTGGTTTCAAAATTTTCGGAGTGGCCATATGGGCACAAGTGGTGCTGAACATTCTGGACACTCTGTGGAGGTTACGGCTCCAGAAATCTTTGATAAAATCTATGATATGGTGATGGACGACAGAAGAGTTAAGGTGCGTGAGATTGCTAGTGCTGTGGGCATCTTGAATGAATGGGTACATAATATTTTGCATAAACAGTTGGACATGAGAAAGCTATCCATGAGCTGGGTTCCACGATTGCTCACGCTTGACCAAAAATGGAATCGCGTGAAGTGTTGCAAGAATGGTTTGCAGCTGTTCAGGAAGAATCCGCAGGACTTTAAGCATCGTTTCATCATTCTGGATGAAACATGAATACATTACTATACTCCTGAGACCAAACAACAATCTAAACAATGGGTTACCAAGGGAGAATCTGCACCAAAAAAAGGCGAAGACCAGTCCTTCGGCCGGAAAGGTTATGGTGACTGTCTTTTGGGATTCGCAAGGGATAATCCTCATCGACTGTCTGGAAAAGAGTAAAACTATTACAGGTGCATATTATTCATAGTTATTGGACCATTTGAAAAAGGTGCTGCAAGAAAAATGCCGAAAATTGGACCGCAAAAATGTCCTTTTCCATCACGACAGTGCACTAGCACACACCTCAGCAGTTGTGGTCCCAAAATTAATGTAAATATGATCCCAACTCATTTCACATCCCCCCTATTCTCCAGACTTGGTTCCCTCGGACTATTATTTGTTCCCCAATTTCAAGAAATGGCTGGCAGGACAAAGATTTTATTCAAATGAGGAGGTGATTGCAGCAACTAATAGCTATTTTGCAGACTTGGACAATTCCTATTATCAGAAGGGATCAACAAATTAGAACAGCATTGGACAAAGTGTATAAGTCTAAAAGGAGACTGACGAAAAATAAAAAAGGTTTACCCCAAACACGTAAGTAGTTATTATTTTTGCACGGACTACAGTATGCCGCGTGGGATTAGCGGAGCAGTCTAAGGCGCTGCAGTCATGGACTGTGCGGCTGATCCTGGCAGAGGTTCGAGTCCTCCCTTGGGCATGTGTGTGTATGTTTGTCCTTAGGATAATTTAGGTTGAGTAGTGTGTAAGCTTAGGGACTGATGACCTTAGCAGTTAAGTCCCATAAGATTTCACACACATTTGAACATTTACAGTATACAGGTAATATATATTAAAATATATATTAAAGAGGCACATAGAAGATAAACAGAGTGTGCTATTTACTCTGTAATGAAAAATTGAATGAGTTAAAACATGTCATAGTTGTTACATGACTAAGGGGGTGAAATATTTACTATGTAATTAAGTTACAGAATACCATAGTTTTTACAAGCCTAAGAGGATATAATTTATGCAGGAAAGTGAATATGCCTGATTATTGTTGTTTTTGGTGTTTTGGTGCCAGGATCTCTTGCAAATTCTGGAAGAAAAAGTTTTGCATTGACTCAATTTGTTCATTAAGGATTTTTGAGGTAATTTTAGCTTGTGACTGTAAATATCCAAATGTTCAAGAAAATCCATGTGCAATTGTTTTGCAGTAATGTTTAAAACAGAAAGATTGTCATTTATAGCACCAATAGAGTATTCATGACGAGCGATATGTGATGCAAAGCTGGACTTAAAAGTTTTTGAATCAAAGGGCATACATATGTTCTTTGTAGCCGGTTGCAAGATTTCTGCCTGTTTGTACTACATAGAAGTAAGTTCAGGAACATGTGACTTTGTAGATGCCAGACTTTTGTTGCCACTCTTCAGTGGATTTATTACTTTGAACAACTTTATTCTGTGGTTTATTGTCTATGTAGAAAGATATTTTTATGTTCAGAGATCTGAAAAGATTTGCGAGTTTGTATTACACTTTGCTAAGGAATGGAAGGCTGACAAATTCTGGCATTTCGTCATCATCATCATGATCATCTTGTAATGGTGTGGTGGTTGCTTAAGTTTATGTTGGATTTTATCAACTAGGGTGTTCATGAAGGAGGTTGGACTATAGATGTAATTATGTTAATGTTGTTACATTCATCCACTTCTCTGATGGGGATGTGGAGCATATGGTTTACAGATGGCTTAAAGAACACAGTTTTTTGTTGTTTCAGATGGCATGAGGTATTGTTAATGGCAACATCAGTGGTAGTGGCTTTTCTATCTATTTGGGAAGAATGCTTGTTATTCTGACTGGAAATAGTCATATCATGGAAATTAATTCCTTGCCTTGTCTGCTGTTCAACTATGAATTTGATATTTGGTTTCTTTTCATTCATTTCATCTGCTGTGTTATTTAGTACTTCTTTTAGACTACTAAAAAGTCGCATATGCCAGATTGTAAATGCCATAAACAGGCTAAGATACATAACTACCAGGAAGCTTCATGATATTCCGAAGGAAAAGTTACACCTTTGAAAATAGCTTTTCAATTACAAACAGCTTTGAGTTAATCAGCATCATTAAGGAGTTAATAGTGCTATATACAGCAACATTTGCCTCCTTTGACATAGTAAATTCTACACAAATATTTCCTGGAAGGACTCTCTCTCAATAATGCAAAAGTATTTAATCAAATACAAAAAGCTAACCAATGCAGAAATTTATGATCTCACTATGTTGCTTGAATTAATCCTCTCACATAACTTTTTCATTCGACAGCAAGTTCTACATGCAAAACAATGATCTAACAATGGGTAGCAGCATTGCTAGCTGGCATACTTATACATAGCCTAGAATGGGAGTTCTTCTTTACTCATCCACAATTTACAGTCAGAAACATATTTTATAAAATATATGCGGATGACTCAATAATACTTTTCAATGGTGTGAAAGAAGAACTAAATAACTTAGCAGACAAAATGAGTAAAATGCACTCACACATCAAATTCACAGTTAAACATCTGATAACCACAGTAATTAATTTCCTGAATATGACTATTTCCAGTCACAATAACAAGTATGCTTTCCAAATATATAGAAACGCCACCACCACTGATATTGCCATTAACAGTACTTCATGCCAGCCGAACCAACATAAAACTGCTTTCTTCAGGTCATCTGTAAATCGTAAGCTCCATATCCCCATCAGTGAAGCAGATGCATATAATGAAATTAATGTACCTTCAATCTATAGCCCAAAATAAAGGGTGTAACATCACCCTCATAAACTCCCCAGTTGAAAAAATCTAATATATACTTAAGCATCTCCCCATGAACCATGGACCTTGCCGTTGGTGGGGAGGCTTGCGTGCCTCAGCGATACAGATAGCCGTACCGTAGGTGCAACCACAACGGAGGGGTATCTGTTGAGAGGCCAGACAAACGTGTGGTTCCTGAAGAGGGGCAGCAGCCTTTTCAGTAGTTGCAAGGGCAACAGTCTGGATGATTGACTGATCTGGCCTTGTAACAATAACCAAAACGGCCTTGCTGTGCTGGTACTGCGAACGGCTGAAAGCAAGGGGAAACTACAGCCGTAATTTTTCCCGAGGGCATGCAGCTTTACTGTATGATTACATGATGATGGCATCCTCTTGGGTAAAATATTCCGGAGGTAAAATAGTCCCCCATTCGGATCTCCGGGCGGGGACTACTCAAGAGGATGTCGTTATCAGGAGAAAGAAAACTGGCGTTCTACGGATCGGAGCGTGGAATGTCAGATCCCTTAATCGGGCAGGTAGGTTAGAAAATTTAAAAAGGGAAATGGATAGGTTGAAGTTAGATATAGTGGGAATTAGTGAAGTTCGGTGGCAGGAGGAACAAGACTTCTGGTCAGGTGACTACAGGGTTATAAACACAAAATCAAATAGGGGTAATGCAGGAGTAGGTTTAATAATGAATAGGAAAATAGGAATGCGGGTAAGCTACTACAAACAGCATAGTGAACGCATTATTGTGGCCAAGATAGATACGACGCCCACACCTACTACAGTAGTACAAGTTTATATGCCAACTAGCTCTGCAGATGACGAAGAAATTGAAGAAATGTATGATGAAATAAAAGAAATTATTCAGATAGTGAAGGGAGACGAAAATTTAATAGTCATGGGTGACTGGAATTCGAGTGTAGGAAAAGGGAGAGAAGGAAACATAGTAGGTGAATATGGATTGGGGGACAGAAATGAAAGAGGAAGCCGCCTTGTAGAATTTTGCACAGAGCACAACATAATCATAACTAACACTTGGTTTAAGAATCATGAAAGAAGGTTGTATACATGGAAGAACCCTGGAGATACTAAAAGGTATCAGATAGATTATATAATGGTAAGACAGAGATTTAGGAACCAGGTTTTAAATTGTAAGACATTTCCAGGGGCAGATGTGGACTCTGACCACAATCTATTGGTTATGACCTGTAGGTTAAAACTGAAGAAACTGCAAAAAGGTGGGAATTTAAGGAGATGGGACCTGGATAAACTAAAAGAACCAGAGGTTGTACAGAGATTCAGGGAGAGCATAAGGGAGCAATTGACAGGAATGGGGGAAATAAATACAGTAGAAGAAGAATGGGTAGCTTTGAGGGATGAAGTAGTGAAGGCAGCAGAGGATCAAGTAGGTAAAAAGACGAGGGCTAGTAGAAATCCTTGGGTAACAGAAGAAATATTGAATTTAATTGATGAAAGGAGAAAATATAAAAATGCAGTAAATGAAGCAGGCAAAAAGGAATACAAACGTCTCAAAAATGAGATCGACAGGAAGTGCAAAATGGCTAAGCAGGGATGGCTAGAGGACAAATGTAAGGATGTAGAGGCCTATCTCACTAGGGGTAAGATAGATACCGCCTACAGGAAAATTAAAGAGACCTTTGGAGATAAGAGAACGACTTGTATGAATATCAAGAGCTCAGATGGAAACCCAGTTCTAAGCAAAGAAGGGAAAGCAGAAAGGTGGAAGGAGTATATAGAGGGTCTATACAAGGGCGATGTACTTGAGGACAATATTATGGAAATGGAAGAGGATGTAGATGAAGATGAAATGGGAGATATGATACTGCGTGAAGAGTTTGACAGAGCACTGAAAGACCTGAGTCGAAACAAGGCCCCCGGAATAGACAATATTCCATTGGAACTACTGACGGCCGTGGGAGAGCCAGTCCTGAGAAAACTCTACCATCTGGTGAGCAAGATGTATGAAACAGGCGAAATACCCTCAGACTTCAAGAAGAATATAATAATTCCAATCCCAAAGAAAGCAGGTGTTGACAGATGTGAAAATTACCGAACTATCAGCTTAATAAGTCACAGCTGCAAAATACTAACACGAATTCTTTACAGACGAATGGAAAAACTAGTAGAAGCCAACCTCGGGGAAGATCAGTTTGGATTCCGTAGAAACACTGGAACACGTGAGGCAATACTGACCTTACGAATTATCTTAGAAGAAAGATTAAGGAAAGGCAAACCTACGTTTCTAGCATTTGTAGACTTAGAGAAAGCTTTTGACAATGTTGACTGGAATACTCTCTTTCAAATTCTAAAGGTGGCAGGGGTAAAATACAGGGAGCGAAAGGCTATTTACAATTTGTACAGAAACCAGATGGCAGTTATAAGAGTCGAGGGACATGAAAGGGAAGCAGTGGTTGGGAAGGGAGTAAGACAGGGTTGTAGCCTCTCCCCGATGTTGTTCAATCTGTATATTGAGCAAGCAGTAAAGGAAACAAAAGAAAAATTCGGAGTAGGTATTAAAATTCATGGAGAAGAAATAAAAACTTTGAGGTTCGCTGATGACATTGTAATTCTGTCAGAGACAGCAAAGGACTTGGAAGAGCAGTTGAATGGAATGGACAGTGTCTTGAAAGGAGGATATAAGATGAACATCAACAAAAGCAAAACAAGGATAATGGAATGTAGTCGAATTAAGTCGGGTGATGCTGAGGGAATTAGATTAGGAAATGAGGCACTTAAAGTAGTAAAGGAGTTTTGCTATTTGGGAAGCAAAATAACTGATGATGGTCGAAGTAGAGAGGATATAAAATGTAGGCTGGTAATAGCAAGGAAAGCGTTTCTGAAGAAGAGAAATTTGTTAACATCCAGTATTGATTTAAGTGTCAGGAAGTCATTTCTGAAAGTATTTGTATGGAGTGTCGCCATGTATGGAAGTGAAACATGGACAATAAATAGTTTGGACAAGAAGAGAATAGAAGCTTTTGAAATGTGGTGCTACAGAAGAATGCTGAAGATTAGATGGGTAGATCACATAACTAATGAGGAAGTATTGAATAGGATTGGGGAGAAGAGAAGTTTGTGGCACAACTTGACCAGAAGAAGGGATCGGTTGGTAGGACATGTTCTGAGGCATCAAGGGATCACCAATTTAGTATTGGAGGGCAGCGTGGAGGGTAAAAATCGTAGAGGGAGACCAAGAGATGAATACACTAAGCAGATTCAGAAGGATGTAGGCTGCAGTAGGTACTGGGAGATGAAGAAGCTTGCACAGGATAGAGTAGCATGGAGAGCTGCATCAAACCAGTCTCAGGACTGAAGACCACAACAACAACAACATACTTCAGCAAACACCATCACCATTAAAAGTTAAGAACGAAATGTCAAAATTTGTGTCTTCCGTTGCATGGCAAAGAATCATGCACACCTGCAAATCTTTCAGACTTTAACATAAATATATCCTTCTACACAGACAATAAACTACAGAATAAAATTATTCACAATAATAAGTATGCTGAAAAGTGCCATCAAACCTCCATCATATACAAAGTCACATGCACATGTTCTTGTTTAAAAATATCCTTCTACACAGACAATAAACTACAGAATAAAATTGTTCACAATAATAAGTACGCTGAAAAGTGCGATCAAACCTCCATCATGTACAAAGTCACATGCACATGTTCTTGTTTAAAAATATCCTTCTACACAGAGAATAAACTACAGAATAAAATTATTCACAATAATAAGTACGCTGAAAAGTGCCATCAAACCTCCATCATATACAAAGTCACATGCACATGTTCTTGTTTCTACATAGGACAGTCAGGTAGAAATTTTCCAACCAGCTATAAAGAAAATACAGGTGCCCTTAGACTCAGAAACTTAAATAAGCCAAGTTTGTGAACTACTTCGCAGTAAAACTCACTGTGTCTTAACACCCATCTTGTTAGTCTGCTGGACACAGTTAAACATCTGATAACCACAGTCCTAATAACCATTTCAGAGCAGTATGGTTGGTTACAACTTTAAACTTCTTCCTGTAAAGCAATTTTCTCTCCGTGGTTGAATAGTTCATCTTGGCCCTATTACATTGTCTCGATGCAAAAGCAATAGGGTATTCTTTACTATTGATTGGCTGATTTAGAACATGATAAGATGCATCACAGCACAATATAAGCTCTGGAAATCCGGAAACACCAACACTGAACTTGACATCCAAACTCTCTTCTGGTCTTTGAATGCCATCTGACATTCCTCCATCCACATAGATTTTGCATCCTTTTTCATTATCTGCATAGGTGGCCGCGCTATATCAGCAAACTCCCTTACAAAAATTCCTCTAATAGTATGAGAGTCCCAAGAATGCCTGTACTTATTTACTCATCTTTGGCGCTGGAAAATCTCATACTGCCTGCACCAGTCTTATATCTAAGACAGAAAGGAGGTCAGAATCAGTCATAATAAATCGTCTTTCTTACTGCAGATCATGTTTTCAGCTAAGAGTGCAGCTATCATCAGTGCGTTATGGTTAGCCATGTAGACAATCTTTTTATTTCTCTCCTTTTCCACTACTCCCCCCACCCCCCCACCCCACCCTCACCTCTCCCTTCTATTTCAGTTCACACTCACTAATTCCACCATCCAGTCACATCTACCATCTCCCTCCCCCCCCCCCCCCCACTCCCTCCCCCATTCACACTTATTCACTCTCAGATCTGCTACCCACAGAAATGTATATTTTTTTATTAGTTAGCCTTTACATTGATCCTTGTGACTTCCCTCCTATTTTAGTGAGTTTTCGCCTTTTGCTATTGTCGACTCACTCAGATTTCATCTTGTTTCCACCTTTTGCATCCATTTCATCCTTTTCGAGATTTTTCACGCCTATTTCGGTGTATTTTTGTGAAATTTTTTGGACGTAATTCTTCATTATTTATGAAATTTTGTCGCATTTTTCCACCACCATTGATTCTTGTTCCTTCCATCTGCCCCAGTACAGAAAAGTTTCCTTATCCCTAGCCAGATCCCAGTCCCACATATTGTTCCTGCATTGTTGCTTGCCTCATGGAATCCCCCTAATGACCTTACCATCAATTTACCCATCTCTGGCTGCCACCCCTCCTTCCACAATGACCTCCCCCGTTCAGATTCTGTCGATCCTTAGCTCTGACCAACATAGTCCTGCAAAACCATGTCAATCAAGCCCGAACCTCCTTGCAGTACCGTCTCTCCATCCGCAAAATTCTCCTGCTACGCAATCCCAAATTCCTCTAACCCAGAACACACATTGAAACTCTTGCCCTGCAGGAACTTGAGCAATATGCACAACGCCACCTCAAAAAGCTCTCCATCCTTTTTACTTCCTACTCCCACCTTGGAGTACCACCGTCCACCACCTCTACAACCACCTCCAAACCTGCCCCACGTCCCCATCATAGCTGACAAACCCTGTCTCGCAGACCTAGTACACTTACCCCACCCTCCAAAACTCCCTCCCACCTCCAAACAGAATCCAAAACCTAAACAATCCCGCAACACATTCATGAACCTTTCCTCCAGAAACCGTAGCCCCACATAAATGTCAGTCCTCTCCTTTTTGCACCACTCCCAAATTCTGACCGAGCGAGGTGGCGCAGTGGTTAGCACACTGGACTCGCATTCGAGAGGACGACAGTTCAATCCCGTCTCCGGCCATCCTGATTTAGGTTTTCCGTGATTTCCCTAAATCGTTTAAGGCAAATGCCGGGATGGTTCCTTTGAAAGGGCACGGCCGATTTCCTTCCCAATCCTTCCCTAACCCGAGCTTGTGCTCCGTCTCTAATGACCTCGTTATCGACGGGACGTTAAACACCACCACCACCACCACCACCAACTCCCAGATTCTGTCATGCACGACCAGTTAAAGACCTTCTCTCCTTCTCCCGGTCCCTACAGTAGAAACACTTTTTCGCCACCAATCATACCTATCAGAGTCAACCAGAGACTCACTTCCCTCCTCCATCCAGCCATGATCCACCCCCATTGCCCCCAAATCACCCCCTGTTAACTTTCCAGAATTTCTTAACCTCGAACCTTGCCTCACCATCATTCCCCAAATCCCTCAACATGCAGATGCATCCACAGAAATAATCGCAGTCCACTGTATAAAAACTGATCCTGATGTTAAAATCCTACCTGCAGACAAAGGCTCCACTACTGCTGTTTTGAACTGCAAGGATTACCTGATGGAAGGATTCTGCCAGCTGTCAGATACTTTCACCTACAAACCTTGCCACTGTGACCACTTTCCAGTAATCCAGCAGGATCTCCAGTCACTACTCAAATCCTTAGGCCCATCCCAGAACCTCTCCCTGGAGTCCATCTCTCTACTCACCCCTACCACTCCCTGCATTCATACTGTCTACATTACATGCTTCCTGAAGTCCATAAACCTAACAACCCAGGACGCCCTGTTGTGGCTGGTTAATGTGCCCCCACTGAGAGAATCTCTGCTCTCATAGACCCAACACCTTCAATCTGTTACCTGGAACCTACCCTCCTATATAAAAGATTGAAACAATTTCCACCACCGACTCCCCACAGCTCCTGTCCCTTTACCACACGATGCCCTCCTCATCACTATTGGCGCCACCTCCCTGTACACTAACATTCCTAATGCCCATGGCCTTACTGCTGTCGAACACTATCTTTCCAGACGCCCTATGGATTCCAAACCAACAACCTCCTTCGTAGTCTCCATGACCAACTATATCCTCACCCTCAATTACTTCTCCTTTGAAGGCATTACCTACAAACAAATCTGTGGTACAGCTATGGGCACCCAAATGGCACCATCCTATGCTAACCTATTCATGGGCCATCTAGAGGAATCCTTCCTAAAAACCAAGAATTCTAAACCCCTCACCTGGTTTAGATTCATTGATGACATCTTTGCTATCTGGATTAAAGGTGAGGACACCTTATTCACATTCCTCCAGAACCTCAACAACTCCCCCCCCCCCCCCCCCCCCCCCCCCCCATTTGCTTCACCTGGTCCTGCTCAACCCAATGAGCCACCTTCCTAGATGTTGACCTTCACATCAGAGATGATTCCATCAGTACTTCTGTCCATATCAAACCTACTAACCACCAGCAATAGCTCCACTTCAACAGCTGCCACCCATTCCATACCAAGAAGTCCCTTCCATACAGCCTAGCCCCCCATGGTCATCGCATCTGCAGTGACAAGCAGTCCCTCTCAAAATATACTAAGGGTCTAACTGAAGCCTTCACTGACCGTAATTATCCTCCAATCCTTGTAGAAAAACAAATCTCCCATGCCTTATCTTTCCAGTCTTCCACCACCTCCCAAAGTCCCACAATCCGGCCACAGAGGGGCATTCCCCTCGTAACTCAGTACCATCCGGGACTGGAGAAACTCAATTACATTCTCTGCCAGGGTTTTGATTACCTCTCGTCGTGTCCTGAGATGAGAAATGTCCTGTCCACTATCCTTCCTACCCTTCCTACCGTGGTCTTCCGCTGTCCACCGAACCTACACAGTATACTCGTCCATCCTCACACAACTCCTGCTCCCAATCCCTCAATCCCTTACCTCATGACTCATACCCCTGTAATAGACCTAGATGCAAGACCTGTCCCATACATTCTCGTACCACCACCTACTCCAGTCCGATCACTAACATCACATATCCCATCAAAGGCAGGGCCACCTGTGAAACCAGTCATGTGATTTACAAGCTAAGCTTCAACCTCTGTGCTGCATTCTATGTAGGCATGACAACCAACAAGCCGTCTGTCTGCGTGAATGGCCACCGACAAACTGTGGCCAAGAAACAAGTGGACCACCCTGTTGCTGAACACGCTGCCAAATATGGTATCCCTCATCTTAATGATTGCTTCACAGCCTGTGCCATATGGATCCTTCCCACCAACACCAGCTTTTCTGAACTCCACAGGTGGGAAATTTCCCTGCAATACATCCTACGTTCCTGTAATCCTCCTGGCCTCAACCTTCGTTAGTCACTGTCCTCACCCATCCAGCCCCCTCCCTGTTCCCATTCCAGCACTACACAACTGTCATTTCAGCGCCACACCCAGTCTTTTAATTTCTTTTATTTCTCTCCTTTCCACTACTTACCCCCTCCCCTCTTCGCACCTTCTCTCCTGCCCCTCCGTCTAAACCGCAACACTTGACTGTCTGCCACCCCCAGTTGAGTAATGAATGTCATTTTTTTCTTCTAGTGTTGTAATTATGTACCTCATTGTTCCTTTTGAACTGTAGTGGATTATTTACAACAAACTTCATGAGGGAATAAATATCCTGTGAAGCAGTAGTCAGAATGCCCAACTCCTTACAGATGTCTATGAGATGATCGCAGGTGAGCACCACCTGTTATTCTTACAGCACGTTTTTGGGCAATGAAGACCTTCTTTCTTAAAGATGAGTTACCCCAGAACATTATTCCACGTGACACTACTGTATGAAAATAAGCAAAATATGTGAAGTTACTGATTTCTCTCTCTCCAAAATTTGCTATGATTCTAAGTGCAAATGTGGCTGGACGAAGTTTGTTTTAGGAGTTCCAAAATGTGGTTTTTTTTTTCTTTTCATTTAAATTCTCATCAGTATGGACACCTAAGAATTTTGAAGTTCCCGTCCTATGTGTTATTTCATCACCATGTGTTACACTTATCACTGGTGCAGCACCTCTAGAGGTGCAGAACTGAATATGATGTGGCCTTTTAAAATTCAGGGTGAGACCATTCGCAGAAAACCAGTCAATGATACTTCTGAGAACTTTGTTCACAGTTTCTTCCATTTCTGTATGTGTGCTGGGAGTGATTACAATACTGGTGTCTGCAAAAAGAACTAATTCTGATTGTTTTACATTAGATTGTAGATCATTTACATATATGAGAAACAGTAGTGGACGCAAGATTGAGCCTTGGGAAGCCCATATGTGATTTCTTCGCAGTCAGAATTATGTCTGTGGATTCTTTTGGTTGAATTACCACTAAGTACAACTTTCTGCATTCTTTTGGCATGTTCCATTGGTTGGCTATATCATCAATCCCATAAAACTTCAATTTATCTAAGATTCACAAATCAGGTGCCTTGGATATGTCACAGAAAATATCTACCAGTGCTATTTTGTTATTTAATGGTTATAATATGTGGTGTGTGAGCATGTAAATGGCATTCTTAGCAGAGCAACCCTTCCGAAACCCAAACTGTGATTTGCTGAGGATATTATTATTGCCAGGGTGAGATACCATTGTAGAATACACCACCACCTCAAAAATTTTGGAAAATGATGTCAGCAGTGAAATAGGCCCTATCACCTTTCTTACAGAGTGGTTTAACAATGGTATATTTTAGTCTCTCTGGAAAAATGCCTTGGGTTAGTGATGCATTACATACTGGACTTATTGTGTGGGAACAAATCTTTAGTACTCTATTGGAAACACCATCAAAACCAGAAGAGCTTTTACTCTTGAGAGAATGTATGGCCCTCTCAATTACAAAAGTAGAAGCTGGTGGTACATTCATATGATGTAATTTTATGAGAGTTACTTCAACATATTGCTGTGATCTTTCTCTTGAACTCTTGGTCCCTATGCTGCCTACTATGTTTCAGAAATGATTATTAAATAGATTTGCTACATGTCACATGTTATTTATAACCCTTCCATCCATTCAATTAAATAATGTATGGGTCTCAAAAATCATGTACATCCCTACCTCTTCCATATCCAGCATGTCTTCTGACTCTCATCTGCTATAGAAAAACGAATGCCAACTAATGTTTCTTGTGATCTTTTAAGTGCCTCTATGTCCTACCCATAAATCTGCAGTTCAGTGATATAAATAGCAAAGTATAAAAACAAACTGTTTGCATATCAAACTATCCTATAGTTTGATCATTATGAAATCTGTAATTCCTGGAATTGTATGTTGAGTGTAGCATTTTCTGCTCTAGTCTTGAAGAATGTTAGTGCAACATGTGATTTTTGTTGATGTTTTTTGTCATTATTTTTCTGAATATTTAATGAGAAAAAAAGCTCTGCTTGCAGGTATCAAAGGACATATGACACTGATTCAAGAAGGAATACAAACAGTGGAGAAAACAAGGTATGAGCCTGATTTCACATAACTGATTTACGAATTTCTAGTTGTATTCACGCTTCTTAAAACATTGTGATCACTATTTTTGCTATAGTTGAACAAAGTAATACATGCAAGTAAAGAAAGAAAGACCATGCTAGACAACAAGAAACCAGTAGTAGAGATAAATACAGGGTGTGTCAGAAAGAATCATCCAATTTGGACATCTATATTTCTGAAACTAATAAACATATACAATGAATTTTGTTTTTTTGATGAACAACAAACTCAAAAAGTTTTTTCATACCTTTTCATAGTTGGACAATATGCCTCCCCTTGAGATGCCTGGTATATGTCAGTGCTGTATTCAAATTGTTAAATTGTTCGCACACTGCAGCGAACATGTATCGAGTTACAGATTCCTCAGTTGCTATCATGCGATGTCTCAGTTTACTCATTATTGTTGGTAATGGAGGCACATAACCAGAGTATTTCATAAACCCCCACAATAAATAATCACATACAATCAGGTCTGGTGACCTTGGAGGCCAGTAATGTAAGTCTGAATCATTTAGTCCAGTGCAACTGATCCATCGTTCAGTAATACTTTGATTTAAAAATTCCTGCACTTCCGCGTGCCTGTATGGTGGTGCCCCATCCTGTTGGTAAATGGTCAATTGAATCAGTCTTCAACTGTGGGGGGAAAAAAGTTCTCAGTCATATCGAGATATGTGTTTCCTATAACAATGTTCTTGGCAAAGAAAAATGGGCCATACACCTTTTCCTGTGAAACTACGCAAAAGACACAAATTTTTGGAGAGTCTCCCTGATGCGGTACAACTTCATCTGCTTGTTCCATACCCCATATTCTCACTTTGTGACATTCACCATTCCAGTTAAATGGAATATTGCCTCATTACTAAACACGAAGCATGGAAGAAAACTGTCATCCTCCATCTGGGCAAGAATGAAACTGCAGAACTCCACCTGTTGTTGTTTGTCACCTTCATGACGAGCTTGCAGTAGCTGAATTTCGTACGGTTTCATTTGTAAACGTTGACGCCACATGGACATCAGGGGCATGTTGAACTGTCGAGCTGCACGGCGAATGGATTTCTGCAGACTCCTTGTGAAACTATGGTAGATGCATTCCACATCTGTATCAGACACTCTGGTTGATTTGCCTTTACACAAACAACCCATTTCTCTGAATTGTTCATGCGATCATCTAATGCTCTGTACTGTAGGAGGATCCACACCATACCTAGTATGGAAGTCATGCTGAACTGTTATTACTGACCCGCACTGCGCAAAATATAGAACACAAAATGCTTTCTGTTGTCCAGACACCATTTTTACTAGGACTGATGTGGGCACACACTGCTGCTACATAGTGGTAACCATGTAAAACTCGGAGAGTTTGCTCTTTCCAAAAGTAGGTTTTTCGTGCACATATCTCAAAGAACATAATAGTTGTGACTTTTTTTATAAATGGATAATTCTTTTTGATACATCCTGTATAAAACACACAAATTATAAAGAATATGCCAAAACATAACGTCTTTTTTAAAATTAAGATAGTTTTCTATAGTGAAGTGTAGTAATGGACTGGTCAGTAATTTGTTCTGTAAAATGGTGTTTTTCTTTACATCAAATTCCTATCCCGCGTCATCACCCACCCACCCACCCACATTGAACACGTCTATATATCATCCACTACCTGAAAACTAAATTCCAACAAGCCCATTCTTTCCCCCTTCCCAATTATCAGTTCTGGTATGCTGCAGTGCCTGTAAGAACACATCCTACCAGCCCTATACATAGATACACTCCATAACAGAGGTGGTTAGCACATACACAAAACACAATCATTACTCATGACTTTGGCAACTGTTTGAGAGTGGGCTAGTGAGAAACTCATTGTTCGAATGAGGCAACTGTCACACTCACAGCTATAAGGAAATCTGTGAGGTATGACATGGCCTGCAATGAAAAGTGTACACATTTGTTACACGTACAGTTTAATCATCATCATAATATTTCTACCTTCGCATTTTCTTTCCCTCTTGCTTCCAAACATCATAACATCAGAAAATAAACATACTTTCCTAGCATGTACGTAGAAGCAAAATTTTTGTCTGCTATAGATATACTCTGTTTATGAATTTATTTAATCATTTTTCAATTAAAGAAGTTACATTCCTGAAGGTGTGTGGTAAAAGTAATTCTTTGGATCCTCTCATTTCCACGGAACGTAGACTCCAGGAGTGGAAATGTTGCCCAGACACTAACTGAAATTAAAAATATAAATTAATAAACTTTTGTTCTGTCGAATACAGTTCCCAATCTTGTTCTCTTACAATTTTAAAATAGTTAAGCCTATTTTTCAAAACTAGAGGGAAAAGAGCAAAATACAATGGTGATTACTCCCGTAATGGTCCCAAGCTGAAACTGCAGTAAATGAGAAATATTATTCAAAATTTTGATGAAATCCAAGGATACCTTTTTCCTAAATATGTTATCATGTTATGTTTTTCCATAATATGTTATCACTGCGTGAAGAGTTTGACAGAGCACTGAAAGACCTGAGTCGAGACAAGGCCCCGGGAGTAGACAACATTCCATTGGAACTACTGACGGCCTTGGGAGAGCCAGTCCTGACAAAACTCTACCATCTGGTGAGCAAGATGTATGAGACTGGTGAAATACCCTCAGACTTCAAGAAGAATGTGAAAATTACCGAACTATCAGTTTAATAAGTCACAGCTGCAAAATACTAACGCGAATTCTTTACAGACGAATGGAAAAACTGGTAGAAGCCATCCTCGGCGAAGATCAGTTAGGATTCCGCAGAAATATTGGAACACGTGAGGCAATACTGACACTACGACTTATCGTAGAAAATAGATTAAGGAAAGGCAAACCTACATTTCTAGCATTTGTAGACTTAGAGAAAGCTTTTGACAATGTTGACTGGAATATTCTCTTTCAAATTCTAAAGGTGGCAGGGGTAAAATACAGGGAGCGAAAGGCTATTTACAATTTGTACAGAAACCAGAAGGCAGTTATAAGAGTCGAGGGGCATGAAAGGGAAGCAGCGGTTGGGAAGGGAGTGAGACAGGGTTGTAGCCTCTCCCCGATGTTATTCAATCTGTATATTGAGCAAGCAGTAAAGGAAACAAAATAAAAATTCGGAGTAGGTATTAAAGTCCATGGAGAAGAAATAAAAACAATGAGGTTCGCCGATGACATTGTAGTTCTGTCAGAGACAGCAAAGGACTTGGAAGAGCAGTTGAACGGAATGGGCAGTGTCTTGAAAGGAGGATATAAGATGAACATCAACAAAAGCAAAACGAGGATAATGGAATGTAGTCAGATTAAGTCGGGTGATGCTGAGGGAATTAGATTAGGAAATGAGACACTTAAAGTAGTAAAGGAGTTTTGCTATTTGGGGAGCAAAATAACTGATGATGGTCGAAGTAGAGGGGATATAAAATGTAGACTGGCAATGGCAAGGAAGGCGTTTATGAAGAAGAGAAATTTGTTAACATTGAGTATAGATTTAAGTGTCAGGAAGTCGTTTCTGAAAGTATTTGTGTGGAGTGTAGCCATGTATGGGAGTGAAACATGGACGATAAATAGTTTGGACAAGAAGAGAATAGAAGCTTTCGAAATGTGGTGCTACAGAAGAATGGTGAAGATTAGATGGGTAGATCACATAACTAATGAGGAGGTATTGAATAGAATTGGGGAGAAGAGGAGTTTGTGGCACAACTTGACAAGAAGAAGGGACCGGTTGGTAGGACATGTTCTGAGGCATCAAGGGATCACAAATTTAGCATTGGAGGGTAGCGTGGAGAGTAAAAATCGTAGAGGGAGACCAAGAGATGAATACACTAAGCAGATTCAGAAGGGTGTAGGTTGCAGTAAGTACTGGGAGATGAAGAAGCTTGCACAGGATAGAGTAGCATGGAGAACTGCATCAAACCAGTCTCAGGACCGAAGACAACAACAACAACATGTTATCAAAACTTTTTTTGTGTTCCAGATTTGATTTTAACTTCATTTTACAAAAAACCCTAGCGATATTCCTGAACCTTGAACAATAACAGAACTTCTTGCTTTATATGTAATTGAGATAATTTAACTTAAGTATGGTGATGTGTAGAAGAAATGCATGAGTTCCACCTTTCCCTATCCCCTCTTCTCTTCATTCTAAGGCTCTGTCCACTCACCAATCTCCATCTTCCTTTCTTTGTTCCCACTATCCGCCCCATCAATCGCCTTCAGACACTATAAGAGCTGTAAGAGTAAACTTCAACTTGTTCATTTGAAAGGGTTGTAAGAGTGGAGGAGGAAAACTTTGGGAAAATCTGTTAACATTGGTGTGGAATGTGCTCAAGATTTATTGTCGCAACAGTGCATATGGAATATATGAAATGATTACATTTATAGATCAGTAGCAGAAGCGATTCTGAGGTTCTGGGTATTGAGCCACTCTGTAACACCCATATTAATACATGGTGTAGCCTCTATGTGTGGCAATGAAGACACTGATTCTGGTGTCCAGTAAATCATACAGTTGCTGAATATTGTCATGTGACATGTTATGCCATGCCTGCTCAACCAGTTCACATAGTTCTGTGAGAGTTCTTGGTTGATAGGTTGCTTAAGTTACTTCTCATTCCATCATATCCCTCATGTGCTTGATTGGAGCCAAGTCTGCAGATCATGCAGGCCATAGAAGTGGCTGCACCTCTTGCAGAGCACATTGAGTTTCATGGGCAGTTTGTGGGTGGGCATTGTCCTATTGGGACAACACACCACCTTTCTTGTTTGTAAAAGACTGGGTCTAACCACATTCTGCACATACCGAGCACTGGTTAGCACCCCCTCCAGAAACGTCAAAGGTGAATGAGAGGTGTGCAAGCTCATAGTCCCACTGCTAATAACCAGTTTGCAACAGTTCATGTTGACACATCTGGGCTCACAAGCCCTCTGATCTGTGCTGTGATAGCTGAATAATCTGCCACTGCTGCCCTTACAATATGATCATCTTGGTGGGCATCTGTGCTACTTGGACATCCAGAGCCTCATCTATGGGTGCGAGAATGTTCACATGACCACTGATAGTCAGTATCGTTGTGCGTTTGTCACAGCTTGTTCAGCTTGTATGGCAATTCTCCAAAAGACCATCTTGTCACTTGGAAGGCCACAATTTGACCCCTTCCAAACTCACTCGGTTGTAGGAAGCAAGAGTGCATATCTATGGCATGGTTGCCTGCTTCACATGGTTGCATCACACTGAACCTTTTGGCTGTGAGCATTTTCTATTAAAGGAATGGCACTCTGTTAGCTACCACACTACACTATATGTTGGTGTATGGCATTGAAAGCATTATCAGTACATCTACTATCACCCAGATGGAATAAGCCATCATCCTATCAAAGTCGACATTGTCTTTCCAGGTGAACTACCCCCACCCACACCCACCCTGCAGTGTCGTAGCTTGAAATTATCCAAGCTGAAAACGTTCCAGGTATGCCCAGTAGAATGTACAAGGCATGTCTCATCTGTTTTCTATAAAAGTTACCTTGTACATTCTACTTTTATAGAACATCCTTCATTGTTGTCATAGCACTTCACTGTGACAAACAGTACTCAATTGCTAATGTGTCTTACGAGCAGTAAGAGCACAGTGGGAATACACAGGCTGTCTACGGCTCTTGGCCCATCGCACATTGTGCCTGAGGGTGTGCGACACCGTGGCGAGGAGCTTACGAGCAAGTCTGAGGGCTGAGATGACGTGCTCTACTCCATAGCCTAATCTGCGTGTTCCGTGGACTCCACTTCACAGACAATGAAATCTGCTTGGATATTTATCCAAATCGACCATACTCTGACCCACCTATCCCACTCCAAATCAGGACTCCCCATTCCCTCTTCCTTCCCCATCTTTCCCTATCTCTTCTCCTCTTCATACTACAGCCCTGCCCTCACACCAGACTCTTCCTCCATTTCTGTGTTCCCACTATCCACCCCAACACTTAACCTTTATCTCCATGGACTTTACCCAGTAGTGCCTAACATTAAAGATGCATTTACAGCTGTTCAACTTTTTGTGTTCACTAGGCTCATGCATCTGTTGTTCCAAAGGGCGAGGGAATAAATGGTATAGTTCAAAGTTCACACATGCCTCTGCTCGTGCATGCGAGCAACCATGTGCAAGCACAGGAATCTCCCGATTCCAGTCGGGGAGACATGCAGTAGTTGCAAGTCTGTTAGCACTCTGGCCAGGTAATCTAATGAGAAAAACCTGAAAATTGAAAAGTTTTATCATGCATTTGCTTACTTGTGTTTGGTTAGTTTTGCCAATTATGAAGCCAGTGTTAAACAAAATTACTGTCAGAAGTTCCTCACAAATAAGAACAACCTGTAAAGAAGAAAAGTTAAACCTGAATAAAATAGATGCCTTCATTTGTACTTCCCATGAGTACATGTTGAAGGAGAGAAATGGTTCTGGGGACCTTTAAGTGGTGAACCCTTTTGGTTCCTTTATGAGTAAAACATTTTCAGGGGTTGTTTTACTCATCGTATCAGGCATTCTGTCGCTGCAAAAGTCCTGGAGACAGTTACTGTAAAATTTCAACTTCAGAAAAGTTAAAATTAAAAATCATCTTGCATCATGTTATTTTTAAACATATTTATTGTACCTTAAAACAAAATTAAAGTATTATTACAATGGAAAACAATACTTACAATACAAAAGGAGCAGCTACATGCTCACTGCTCAAAACCCAAAACCAGACTGACTCCCCTCTGCCAACATGGCAGCCACCCTTTATACTTTCTTAACAATCCCGAACAATCCTCGGCATTGTTTAAGATGAAAATTTGATTAATTAACAATTAAAATTTTATGTATATATATATATATATATATATATATATATATATATATATATATATATATATATATATATATATATATTTAAAAACAAAGATGATGTGACTTACCAAACAAAAGCGCTGGCAGGTCGATAGACACACAAAAATACACACAAAATTTAAGCTTTCGCAACCAACGGTTGCTTCATCAGGAAAGAGGGAAGGAGAGGGAAAGACGAAAGGATGTGGGTTTTAAGGGAGAGGGTAAGGAATCATTCCATTCCCGGGAGCGGAAAGACTTACCTTAGGGGGAAAAAAGGACAGGTATACACTCGCGCACACACACACATATCCATCTGCACATACACAGACACAAGCAGACATTTGTAAAGGCAAAGAGTTTGGGCAGAGATGTCAGTCGAGATGGAAGTACAGAGGCAAAGATGTTTTGAAAGACAGGTGAGATATGAGCGGCGGCAACTTGAAATTAGCGGAGGTTGTGGCCTGGCGGATAACGAGAAGAGAGGATATACTGAAGGGAAAGTTCCCATCTCCGGAGTTCTGACAGGTGGGTATTAGTGGGAAGGATCCAGATAACCCGGACGGTGTAACACTGTGCCAAGATGTGCTGGTCATGCACTGAGGCATGTTTAGCCACAGGGTGATCCTCATTACCAACAAACACTGTCTGCCTGTGTCTGTTCATGCGAATGGACAGTTTGTTGCTGGTCATTCCCACATAGAAAGCTTCACAGTGTAGGCAGGTCAGTTGGTAAATCACGTGGGTGCTTTCACACGTGGCTCTGCCTTTGATCGTGTACACCTTCCGGGTTACAGGACTGGGGTAGGTGGTGGTAGGAGGGTGCATGGGACAGGTTTTACACCGGGGGCGGTTACAAGGGTAGGAGCCAGAGGGTAGGGAAGGTGGTTTGGGGATTTCATAGGGATGAACTAAGAGGTTACGAAGGTTAGGTGGACGGCGGTAAGACACTCTTGGTGGAGTGGGGAGGATATCATGAAGGATGGATCTCATTTCAGGGCAGGATTTGAGGAAGTCATCATTCTTCCAGCGGACAAGGGTTCCACGACTGTGGTACGTGATCGTCGGGAGTATGTGGCTGAGGGACTGCGTCAGCTTTCAGACAGCACTACATATGCCAAGGTAATCCCATTCCTGATGTCCAGGCGGAGCTTCAAGGAATCCTCAGAACCTTAGGCCCCCTACAAAACCTTTCACCTGACTCCATCAACCTCCTGACCCCACCGACACCCCGCACCCCTACCTTCTACCTTCTTCCTAAAATTCACAAACCCAATCATCCCGGCCGTCCCATTGTAGCTGGTTACCAAGCCCCCTTAGAACGTATCTCTGCCTACGTAGATCATCACCTTCAACCCATTACGTGCAGTCTCCCATCCTTCATCAAAGACACCAACCACTTTCTCGAACGCCTGGAATCCTTACCCAATCCGTTACCCCCAGAAACCATCCTTGTAACTATTGATGCCACTTCCTTATACACAAATATCCCGCACGTCCAGGGCCTCGCTGCGATGGAGCACTTCCTTTCACGCCGATCACCTGCCACCCTACCTAAAACCACTTTCCTCATTACCTTCGCCAGCTTCATCCTGACCCACAACTTCTTCACTTTTGAAGGCCAGACATACCAACAATTAAAGGGAACAGCCATGGGTACCAGGATGGCCCCTTCGTACGCCAACCTATTCATGGGTCGCTTAGAGGAAGCCTTCTTGGTTACCCAGGGCTGCCAACCCAAAGTTTGGTACAGATTTATTGATGACATCTTCATGATCTGGACTCACAGTGAAGAACAACTCCAGCATTTCCTCTCCAACCTCAACTCCTTTGGTTCCATCAGATTCACCTGGTCCTACTCCAAATCCCATGCCACTTTCCTTGATGTTGACCTCCACCTGTCCAATGGCCAGCTTCACATGTCCGTCCACATCAAACCCACCAACAAGCGACAGTACCTCCATTACGACAGCTGCCACCCATTCCACATGAAACGGTCCCTTCCCTACAGCCTAGGTGTTCGTGGCAAACGAATCTGCTCCAGTCCGGAATCCCTGAAGCATTACACCAACAACCTGAAAACAGCTTTCGCATACCGCAACTACCCTCCCGACCTGCTACAGAAGCAAATGACCAGAGCCACTTCCTCATCCTCTCAAACCCAGAACCTCCCACAGAAGAACCACAAAAGTGCCCCACTTGTGACAGGATACTTTCCGGGACTGGACCAGACTCTGAATGTGGCTCTCCAGCAGGGATACGACTTCCTCGAATCCTGCCCTGAAATGAGATCCATCCTTCATGAAATCCTCCCCACTCCACCAAGAGTGTCTTTCCGTCGTCCACCTAACCTTCGTAACCTCTTAGTTCATCCCTATGAAATCCCCAAACCATCTTCCCTACCCTCTGGTTCCTACCCTTGTAACCGCCCCCGGTGTAAAACCTGTCCCATGCACCCTCCCACCACCACCTACTCCAGTCCTGTAACCCGGAAGGTGTACACGATCAAAGGCAGAGCCACGTGTGAAAGCACCCACGTGATCTACCAACTGACCTGCCTACACTGTGACGCATTCTATGTGGGAATGACCAGCAACAAACTGTCCATTCGCATGAATGGACACAGGAAGACAGTGTTTGTTGGTAATGAGGATCACCCTGTGGCTAAACATGCCTTGGTGCACGGCCAGCACATCTTGGCACAGTGTTACACCGTCCGGGTTATCTGAATACTTCCCACTAACACCAACCTATCCGAACTCCGGAGATGGGAACTTGCTCTTCAATATATCCTCTCTTCCCGTTATCCACCAGGCCTCAATCTCCGCTAATTTCAAGTTGCCGCCACTCATACCTCACCTGTCATTCAACAACATCTTTGCCTCTGCACTTCTGCCTCGACTGACATCTCTGCCCAAACTCTTTGTCTTTAAATATGTCTGCTTGTGTCTGTATATGTGTGTGTGTGCGAGTGTATACCCGTCCTTTTTTCCCCCTAAGGTAAGTCTTTCCGCTCCCGGGATTGGAATGACTCCTTACCCTCTCCCTTAAAACCCACATCCTTTCGTCTTTCCCTCTCCTTCCCTCCTTCCTGATGAGGCAACAGTTTGTTGCTAAAGCTTGAATTTTGTGTGTATGTTTGTGTTTGTTTGTGTGTCTGTCGACCTGCCAGCACTTTCATTTGGTAAGTCACATCATCTTTGTTTTTAGATATATTTTTCCTACGTGGAATGTTTCCCTCTATAAGATGATGTGACTTACCAAACAAAAGCACTGGCATGTTGAAAGACACACAAACATACACAAAATTCAAGCTTTCGCAACCAACGGTTGATTCATCAGGAAAGAGGGAAGAAGAGGGAAAGACGAAAGGATGTGGGTTTTAAGGGAGAGGGTAAGGAGTCATTCCAATCCCGGGAGGGGGATGACTTACCTTAGGGGGAAAAAGGACAGGTATACACTCGCGCGCGCACACACACACACACACACACACACACATCGATCCGCACATATACAGACACAAGCAGACATCTTGTGTGAGTGTATACCTGTCCCTTTTTCTCCCTAATGTACGTCTTTCCGCTCCCGGGACTGGAATTACTCCTTACCTTCTCCCTTAAAACCCACATCCTTTCGTCTTTCCCTCTCCTTCCCTCTTTCCTGATGAAGCAACCGTGGGTTGCAAAAGCTCGAAATTTGTGTGTGTGTGTGTGTGTGTGTGTGTGTGTGTGTGTGTGTTTGTGTTTGTGTTTGTGTTTGTTATTGTCTCTATCAACATACCAATGCTTTCGTTCGGTAAGTTACAGCATCTTTGTTTTTAGATATATTTTTCCCACGTGGAATGTTTCCCTCTATTATATATAGGCCTTTACAAATGTCTGCTTGTGTCTGTATATGTGCGGATGGATATGTGTGTGTATGCGCGAGTGTATACCTGTCCTTTTTTCCCCTAAGGTAAGTCTTTCCACTCCCAGGGTTGGAATAACTCCTTACCCTCTCCCTTAAACCCCACATCCTTTCATCTTTCCCTCTCCTTCCCTCTTTCCTGATGAAGCAACCGTTGGTTGCAAAAGCTTGAATTTTGTGTGTGTGTTTGTGTTTGTTTGTGTGTCTATCAACATGCCAACGCTTTCGTTTGGTAAGGTACATCATCTTTGTTTTTAGATATATTTTTCCCACATGGAATGTTTCATTTTATCTGCTCAGTACAGTAAGTACACTACGATATTAGTACATGTCTCTTAATTCTTTCGAGAATAAACTCTCAAATAAGAAATTACAATAATACATTTATATTTTCTATTAATAACTGGAGACTCCCCTCACGGGAATTATTCCCTTCATTTACAGAGCTTCTACACTTTGAACTGAAATAGATTAAACAGTTATTTTCTCAGTTATAAGTTTTTCTGGATGAGTTACATATTTTGTTTACATGTGCAATCCTGAATTAGACCGGGAATTGTCCATTTAAATAAGCCTCAATGGGCCATTACGTTTCATGAGGCAGTATGATTTATAGGCCATTTGTGTCAACAAGAGTAAATAAAAGAACTCTGAAATTGTGCTTACAATTGACATAGCGGTTTTCGCTGTTTTGTGTGTTCTGTGAAACCATATGTTTGCCATCAAAGCCCTAAACAGTGTGAGAAATTCCATCTCATTTCAAACTCTTAGTGACATCCTACAACTTTTCTCTAGAGTTGTAAGTCTGAAGGTTAACAAAACGAAACTAAAATGTGTAATTAAACCCTTTCTTCACAAAGCTTCCTGTCTGTATTCCTCTAAAGTATTGCATGTTCAGAAATACACGCACATTTACATATTTTTACACTGCTTACCGTAATGTTAACCATGAAATACGTCTTGGATGTATGTTCCATCTTCGCAGCTAACTGAAAGGCAGATTGTTATTTGCCATGTGTTTCACTTCTTTTATTTATGGAGCAACTTCAGTAACAATTACCAGTGTTGTTAGTTCATGTGTGTCATCCTGGAGATGTCTTTACTCGGTCTCTATATGCCAGATGGCCGATTTTCAGTGTTTTTCGACCACATTTATTTCAACACTTCACTTCCACTTTTCACTTTGTACATTCAGTACAGAGTGAACAGTGCAGGTGAAGTGTTGAAATAAATGTGCTCAAAAAAAAAAAAAAAGCTGAAAATTGGCCACATGGATTATGAAAACTGAGTAAAGACCTATCCAGGATAATATACAATGAATTAGTAACATTGTAAATCACCAATGAAGATGCTTCATACATAAAAGAAGTGAAATGTGTATGGCAAAAAACAAACTGTCTTTCATTTAGTTGCAAAGACAGGACATACATCTATAACTTTTGATGCAACTAAGGAACAACGGAAAATGAAATTAAAATGATGAAATAAGTGTTTTTTCTCCAAAAAAAAGTGTTACATGGTCATCAACCTAGCTTAACGTAGAGTTCCAGTGCCTTCACCAGAAAGTGGAAAATTCCTTAGATCATGTTAGATTTTGATGCAGTATATACCTTGAACTTCAAAATCGTAACTTTAGTCATTTACATATCTGTGAGTGATGTATATTATGAAGTTAGACAGACATACTGCCATGTCTACACTCTCTCTCTCTCTCTCTCTCTCTCTCTCTCTCTCTCTCTCTCTCTCTCTCTCTCTCTGTGTGTGTGTGTGTGTGTGTGTGTGTGTGTGTGTGTGTGTGTGTGTGTGTGTGTGGTTAATTACTGTGATTCACCAAAAGTAATATTAGCTTTCTGTCTTGGTTTTGCAGCTATTCTTCAAACAGAACAGTCAAAAAATCCACTCCAGCTGTTCAGACTATACAGATGTGGGTTAGTGTTACCATTTGTAAATTGTTATTGAATTTTGAATTGTTTTAATTGAAGTTACTTTGATAATTTGAGTGGGTAAGCACAAGTGGAGAGGACCAAAAAGCAATTCTAAACATTTTTTGGTGATTGAACAGGTGAAAAGAGAGAGAGAAATATCAGACGTGGAAATGAATGGAGAACAGGATCAAATCTGTGTAACGAAAATGGGTATAAAACTAAGCAGAAGGCTCATTCTGAAATGCGCCAACCAAGATCTAGGAAAAGAAAGGGTTCTGTATCTCCTGCTAAAAACACTGACTCTGCCATAGATGGAATAAAGAAAAAAAGGAGGAATGCTCGTAAACGGGCAAAAATAAAAAGGATTGCCTGTGAGTCATCTGTTATGCCAAACAGTGATAGTGCTTCTTCCAGTACTCACAAATCACCGTATATTCAAGAAAACCGAATCGGAGATGACCCCATTACACAGATTACTAGAACTGTATCTAATTTTGCAGAAGAAACACCAAGTTGTAAGTAGTTACTTCACATAAGTATTTAATAATTGTTATTGGTAGTTTCTATTTTTATAAGACTCTGATATCATCTCTGTATTGCAGTTTTATCAGTTCACACAGGTAAGTACCTCAGTTCTCATGAGTATTGAAAGATGTTATGTGATCAAGAAATCATCAGGAACACTTAGTACTAATTTTTAAATATTCCTGCTAGCGTAGAGCATCACTCACACATAGAATAGACATTGAACTGCTGGCTGGCACACACATGGTAACTAGTTAAGTTACCTATCTCTGCAACTACTTCTGAGTTAAGGTCTTACTAATCCATCTTACCTACTTAGTTGCCCTCATTAGCTAGCACCTCTTTCCTGATCATTGAAACTGGCTGAAAACATTTGGTGACAATAGAATGATTCCAATAATGTAAATCACGCATTATATAGGGCTGAATTTCTGTGACTTTTAATAACATTTTTATACACTTAACAGTTGATGGCCAGTCATGCAGGTAGATGAATAGCTACAAACTGCTATACAGTCGTCGTGCTGTAGACCTAAGCATGATGAGATAATTAGTGACTGTTTAGTGTGGCATAAGAACAATTAACATTATAATAACAAGATTAGCTACTGTGTTGGGTAGCAGAATAATTTCGCCAGAATAACACACTGGTTTTCAGGCTGAGCAAAAGACACCACAAATAAATGAGGTTGCACAGTGAAAGTTTGTCCACACTATTAAGACTGTTGCTGCATTGGATTGTTATTGTAGCAGCACACCATTTTCAGTTAATCACAGTTATCAAAGTTTAATGCTAATTCACAATGTGAAATCACGCAGGGTAGCCGCATGGTCTGAAGTGTCGTGTCGCGGTTTGCACAGCTCCCCCCACGTTGGAGGTTCGAATTCCCCTCGTGTGTGTGTGTGTGTGTGTGTGTGTGTGTGTGTGTGTGTGTGTGTGTGTGTGTTTTGTCCTTAGTGCAAGTTAGTTTAAGGTAGATTAAGTAAAGTGTAAGCCTAGGGGCCGATCACTTCAGCAGTTTAGTCCCATAGGAACTAACCACCAACACAACATGAAATAATTAAATGAAATTGTCATTGAGTTTAATAAATGACACACAACAGGATGTGAGGTCCTTCTCAAACACAGTACATTTTAGAGACCGATCATGGCGAACTTTCCCATACTGACCAACACAGCTGTAGTGCCTATTATTTCTAACTGCAGACTGCATGCTCTGGAATTCAAATGGTGTTACAAAGACTGGTGTATGAACTAACTTGTTTCATAAACTGCATAGTACTTTGAAAATAGATAAGATTAAATTTGGTTGTTTTGAAATAACTACAAGCTTTTACAAGAATTTATCTTATAAAAAATGCTACTGGTTAGAAACTTAGAAAAATATGCAGATACTATTATGCCTCCACGATGTTAATCCTTTATTTACAAATATAAGCACCATATTGAAACCCATAGTGAGTTACATGAAATTATTAGTAGTGTTGTATGTGATACTGTACAGATAAGTTATAGTAACAAAAGTAGGGAGTTGAAGGTCAGAGTCCAATAGTGGTTTGGGCAAAATCTACAATGAAGATGGGTAGTATACCACAACTTCAGGTTTAATTATTTCATAAGATTTCATATGTTTCAGCTAATTTAAAGTATTTTACTGTAAAGTTGGAATGCTTGGCTTTCAAATGGTGTAGATTGTTACATTGGTATCTGCCAATTAGCTCATAGGTTTCTCTACTTATCGAAGTGGACTATTATCTTAAATTAATTATAACTTTTAATTAACTTAATCTATAGCCAAACTAATGGTATCAATGGACTCAGTGCTGTGAGAAGAAGAGACTGAACAGTAAAATTAAATTGAACTTTGTCTGATAACTAATTTGCAGGTTTTCATGTACCTATTAATGTTACATAAACAACTTTATTGGACATGTAATAAACTTGGAGGAAATTGATAATTATTGGGAGCTGATGACAAAATAGACAGGTAATACTCATTTGTTACATTACATGGCGTGTAACGATATTGGTTAGAGCATATGGGGGGGGGGGGGGGGGGGGGTCAGAGAAAAGGCATTGATGGGGAAAGAGAAGAACAGCAGAAAAAGTCATTTTGAGAGATTGTGCCAGTGTGAAAAAATAAAGGCGGATGCAGAGAAGCTGCAAAAAAGTGGAGAAAATACTGTTAAGTAATTTATCTGCATCTCTTCTGATGGTGATATATGGTTTTCAAAAGTTAAGTGTGTTAGGAATGAGGATAGAAGTACATTGCATATCTACTTTGCTATAAGTGGATTTATTATCAGATTAAACAATGGAAAATCCAGGAAGGATTAATGACAATATTATGAAAACGAAAGACTGCTATTCACTGTACAGTGGAGAATTTGAGACTCAGGCAGGCGCAGTAAAAAGACTACTAAACACGTAAGCTTTGGCCAAAGGGCCTTCTCCTCAAATAGACAAAACACACACACACACACACCACTTCATACAAACGCAACTTGCACACATGACCACTGTCTCTGGCTGCCAAGGTCTGAGCTAAGACTTTCCAGGGTTGCCACAAGTTCTGGAAATCGGGGAATTTAAAACGCATCAGGGAAATTTGAAAAAAACACTGGAAAAATCTCATTTTTGTCTCAGTAGATAAAATGGTTTGTTTACTGAGATATAATGCATTGTTTCAGGATGGGCTCAGCTGAATACATGCGCTGCTCCCCTACTGCCTCATTCTTTCCGCTTCTCCCCTTCCTACTATTCCCTCAGCTTGCAGTCAGTGCTTCCACCACATCTTGCCACTAGCCTAGCAGCTGCCAATGAGAGTCAGGGAGGCATGACATGTGAGTGTTTGGATCTGATGGTCAGAGACTGATGATGGAGTAGCCAGAGACAGCAGTCATATGTGCATGAATTGTGTCTGAGTGATTATGTGAAAGTGTGTGTGCTCTCATTTTCTGACAAAGGCTGTGGCCAAAAATTTAGTTGTGGTAGTGTGATTATCTTCCCTACGTGCCTGTGTGTGGCTCAGTGATCATCTTTACCGTGATTTGTTTCCTATCCTCATTAGTATTGATTCTCAGAGTATTCGAGCAAGTTATCTGTTGCATGGATTGATCATCACAGTCTAATTTTATCAACACGATGTCTGTGATACATGATGTTAGCCATGCAAGTGGACTTCAACGGTGGGCCAAAACCGCATGCCATTCCTGCGGGTAACTGTGAATGGATCGGGCCAGCCGGTCTGAAGCCCACTAATGTGCAGGCCATGCCCATCGGATCTAGTCTCATCGATCTGACCGCAGGCCGGGTCTGTTTGTGTGTGGCGTAATGCAGTGGATTTTCATGGTTTATCCAAGGACCCAGGACTGCAGTGCTTCTTGGCAGGCTGGAGGCCACGGGTGATAGATTTCAGGAATTGCGACTGTCTCACCACAAGTACATTGTACAGTGCGGTGTTTTATAGCCATTTTGTATATTCTAGTACATTTTGGCACTTTGAAAGGAGTTCATATATTAGAAAGTATGGATTATAAGCAGAAAAAAATTGTGGCAGTTGTTGGCGGTTTGTACGTCATGTACTCATATATTTCTCAAAAGAAAAATCACACAATGAAATGTAGAATGAAATTGTCATGTGGCATTGATGGCTGGGAGGCCCCATCCGAGGAAGTTTCACCGCCGGGTTGCAAGTCTTCGTATAGATGATGCCACATTGGGTAACTTGCACGTAGGTGATCTTGAAATGATGATGAGGACAACACAACACCCAGTCCACAAGTGGAGAAAATCTCCAAACTGGCCGGGAGTCAAACCCGGGCCTGCTGCATGTTGGGTAAATAAGTTACCACTCAGCTTAGCAGGTGGACACACAATACCTCTAAAATAATAGACACAATACAATGAGCAATAACTGACAATAATGAGCATAGTAGAACCAACATTTTATTGGCAGTCATCTATAGTGTTAGTTTACACAACTCTTCCGTGCCTTAAACATTTCTTTCAAGAGGCCTACATTTTTCTGGGATTATTTCTGAACTCAGCGAAGGTATTTTACATATGTCTTGCGACTCCAAGGAAATGCATATTTTTGTCACCAAATGTATTTGATTTTATTGAAATCAAATAACATCAGTGGTCTTCATGAAACACATGTCCGGCCCTGGTTGCTGAGTGGTCAGGGTGACAGAATGTCAATCCTAAGGGCCTGGGTTCGACTCTCGGCTGGGTCGGAGATTTTCTCCGCTCAAAAATGAGATCGACAGGAAGTGCAAAACAGCTAAGCAGGGATGGCTAGAGGACAAATGTAAGGATATAGAGGCTTATCTCACTAGGGGTAAGATAGATACTGCCTACAGGAAAATTAAAGGGACCTTTGGAGAAAAGAGAACCACTTGTATGAATATCAAGAGCTCAGATAGAAACCCAGTTCTAAGCAAAGAAGGGAAAGCAGAAAGGTGGAAGGAGAATATAGAGGATCTATACTGAGGCGATATTCTTGAGGACAATATTATGGAAATGGAAGAGGATGTAGATGAAGATGAAATGGGAGAAATGCTACTGCGTGAAGAGTTTGACAGAGCACTGAAAGACTTAAGTTGGAACAAGGCCCCGGGAGTAGACAACATTCCATTAGAACTACTGACAGCCTTGGGAGAGCCAGTCCTGACAAAACTCTACCATCTGGTGAGCAAGATGTATGAGACAGGCGAAATTCCCTCAGACTTCAAGAAGAATATAATAATTCCAATCCCAAAGAAAGCAGGTGTTGACTGATGTGAAAATTACTGAACTATCAGTTTAATAAGTCACAGCCGCAAAATACTAACGCGAATTCTTTACAGACAAATGGAAAAACTGGTAGAAGCCGACCTCGGAGAAGATCAGTTTGGATTCCGTAGAAATGTTGGAACACATGAGGCAATACTGACCCTACGACTTATCTTAGAAGGAAGATTAAGGAAAGGCAAACCTACGTTTCTAGCATTTGTAGACTTAGAGAAAGCTTTTGACAATGTTGACTGGAATACCCTCTTTCAAATTCTGAAGGTGGCAGGGGTAAAATACAGGGAGCGAAAGGCTGTTTAGAATTTGTACAGAAATCAGATGGCTGTTATAAGAGTCGAGGGACATGAAAGGGAAGCAGTGGTTGGGAAAGGAGTGAGACACGATTGTAGCCTCTCCCTGATGCTATTCAATCTGTATATTGAGCAAGCAATAAAGGAAACAAAAGAAAAGTTCAGAGTAGGTATTAAAATCCATGGAGAAGAAATAAAAACTTTGAGGTTCGCTGATGACAGAGGCAAATAAATATTCCCTTGGTACAGGGGACCATTCTGAGTCCAAGACATATCACATCCGAAAGCAGTATATTGATGCAGGACAAAGTAAATAATTGTACAATATAGATATTCTTAAAAGATGCAAGGCTCCAGGAAGTTTATGTCCTTCATGAATTCGGAATTTGGTGGATTGACGACCAACAGCTGACCCATTAAATTATTTCCATATTTCTCTTTTTAGTTTACCCATAGAGAATTTCTTTCTTTCTTTGACTGTCTTGTTATCTTCTAGTGAAGTAATATCTTCCACTGTCACTTCTTCCATAAAAATAACTGTAAGAACACAAAAAGAGTCTGAGCTCAACGTGAAAATGGCCAGTGAGGTCCCTATGTGTACAACAGATGGACTTATAGTGTCTAGTGCTTGTTTTGTCACTACTGAAATGCTATGTTAAGTTAATAAATTATCAATTAGTCCATAAACTTTACTGTACTAAAGATTAGATTTATCATGAATATGTGACAGTTAATATTTCCATGTCATTCATTTCACTATATGTTACCATGTACATATGGTACATGAAAAAGAATAAGAATGATTTTATTTTTATTCTCATATGATATTATAAGGAGGAACATTTAGTACTACAAAAGTATAGAGAAGTGAAATAGCAATGACAACATACTTCTGATAAACTATGAATGTAGTAAAATGACTATTTAAGAATTAGAAGTAAAATGTTATCAGCTTTATACATTTCATAAAACTGAATGAAAGAGAATAGTATGGTTGGGTTTATATGTGATTTTTGTTTTTTGGTGGTGGTGGGGGGGGGGGGGGGGGTGTCAATCATGGGTAGTGAGGTATCACTTCTAAAAATGTATTGATGGATGAATAGACTGACTTTAACGATTATAGTGACAGTTTTACGACAACGTACGTGAAAATGCTTCCTGCTCTGTGGCATTTCCTAGTGGTTTGTTAGTGTCAATTTTTGAGTTTTCTCTAGGAGTGAAACTGTGGCAAAGCTATTTTGTAAGAAATGCCGAACACCTGCTTCTCTTGTCACCACAGTGAAATACCTTAGCAGATAGGGTCCTTGGGGTGGAGGGTGGTAAGGGAATCTATTTATGGGGTGCTGACTCCTTTTTTACTTCGATCTGACATACCTGTCTCTTTGTCTTCTTTTCTTACTTCTCCCTCAGGAGTACCAAATCTATCGTCACTCTGTCCATATGCAAAGTTTCTTTTGCAGGATCCTTCCTCTTTACCATCCAGATAATTGAAGTTACGACATACAGCAGTAGGATTGCACTGGAGAGTATTTCACATATGATGATGACAGTAGACTCACAGAATTTTATAGTGTGTTGCTTAGATGACGTATGTTAGTCATGCCCACACATGTTGTAGGGAAGAGAGTCCATGGAGAACATAGTGGGTCAGGGAAATTGATGGCATGCTATCATGCGTAACACAACAAGAAATAGTATATTAAAGAGTGGTGTGTTAACGCATTCTCAACAAGAAGCACGTTATGCAGGATAGGAATTAGAGCATTAACATATGTTCACGAGGAAGGATTTTACAGAACAGGAGATGAGTTGTTAACATTCTCCTAATATGTTAAAAGGAAGTACATTGAATATACTCAAATAGTCAAGTGTTTTCTAAATCTGGTAGATATAAGAGATTGGACGATAAGAAAATACTTATCAAAGAGCAGAAGCAGAATCATAGAGGTGAGAACCATGTGCACATGGTGTTGTTGTACTCATTGTAAACAAGAGTAACAAGTAAAAAAATAAGTTGAAAAAAGAGGAGTTAAAGTGCAGAAGTAGAGAGTAATCAAGTAAAGTCAGCATAAAATTATTATGGGGAATCTTCTCATTTAAAGTGAATAAAGATTATAGAAAAGGGCTAATAGCTAGGTTTACTGATGAAGTTAAAATGCGGTGTACCCAAAATCACAATAGGCGTTGGAGAAGAAAAGGATAGACATATCCATAGGAGCAATGCCTATGCCTTAGTCATGTGAATCCATGGGAGGAATGACCTGTATTGATTAGTATACATAGGAGAGGTGTAAAGATAGGCGAACCCTTGGAAGGTATGGTCTATACCTTGGTCAGATGAATGGCCTGCACCATATTTTTTTGAGTGTGAAGGGAAAAAGCTGGACACCCACATCTGTAACCGTATAGTGGTTTGACACTGTTCTTAGAACGAGTATAAGAATAGTTCATACATAAGTATGAAGTTGTATAGTTGCTAATGATCATGATATGGAAGTTTTCTCCAAATTAGTTATAAACATACCTGATAGCACAGGCAAAGGATGGTTTTGAATAGACTTACCTGATAGCTGAGATGAATTATGGTTTGGAGCAGAGATGTTTCAGACAAGTGGACAAGAGCCTGTACTGAGATTAGACTCCAGAGATCATATAGCAGACATATACCCAGCAGGTAACGCCTCAGGTAACAACAGTGTAAGAAAGTGAAACTTCCTGGCAGATTAAAACTGTGTGCCGGACCGAGACTCGAACTCAGGACCTTTGCCCTTCGCGGGCAAGTGCTCTACCAACTGAGCTGCCCAAGCACAACTCACGCCCTGTCCTCACAGCTTTACTTCCGCCAGTACCTCGTCTCTTACTTTCCAAACTTCACAGAAGCTCTCCTGCAAACCTTGCAGAACTAGCACCTCTGGAAGAAAGGATATTGCGGAGACATGGTTTAGCCACAGCCTGTGGGATGTTTCCAGAATGAGATTTTCACTCTGCAGCGGAGTGTGCGCTGATATGAAACTTCCTGGCAGATTAAAACTGTGTGCCGGACCAAGACTTGATCTCAGGACCTTTGCCTTTTGCGGGCAAGTGCTCTACCAACTGAGCTACCCAAGCACGACTTACGCCCCGTCCTCACAGCTTTACTTCCACCAGTACCTCGTCTCCTACTTTCAGCACACTGTAAGGTAACACTGCATAGCAGAAGCTGGCTGAAACTAAATAGAAAACTAGCCGGCCGAAGTGGCCGTGCGGTTAAAGGCGCTGCAGTCTGGAACCGCAAGACCGCTACGGTCGCAGGTTTGAATCCTGCCTCGGGCATGGATGTTTGTGATGTCCTTAGGTTAGTTAGGTTTAACTAGTTCTAAGTTCTAGGGGACTAATGACCTCAGCAGTTGAGTCCCATAGTGCTCAGAGCCATTTTAAATAGAAAACTTATCATTTTCTTAAACATTAAAATTGAAAGGACAATACTAAAAATAGTATTCAGAACAGGAAATGGACGGGACCATACATGACTTGTGCCTTGTTATTGTAGCTGGAGTATTTTCTCCTTAACAAAAGGTTAGTTATCATTAAATAAGTTACAATTTTATGTTACAAGGATTCATTTGTAACTAGCAGAGTAAAGAGTTATCTCAACATCTTTCCTTTAAGTTAGGGACTCTGTAGTATTACAGGCTGTTTAGACAAACTACATTTCCCACTTCCTATTTATGACAAGGAAAGATGATTGTGACAAACTAGTAAAGTAATATTAGGTAGGGAATAAGTCACTAAACACATATTGTGTGTAGTCATTGTGTTTCATGTTTGTGCAGAGTTAACAGAGAGGTGTGCGGTTCAAGTAATTGGCAAGGTGTGATGGGGAGTAAACATCTTCACCTGCTGTGGGTGATGCCTTTTATGTTTTGACGTCGCGCCTTGGCAGTGTCTTGGCTGTTAAGGAGCAGACACCATCTCCAAGAATGTAAACAGCAACAAACGAAGGAAGCTCTAAAATGAAATGTGCCTTACTTACAAACTGCTACTTGTCGAGCAGCCTTCAAGGCAGATGTTATGTTTGAATTGAATTGTATCTGCTCCAAGTTACGAAGTAATTGTGATCTGTACTCCCACTGAAACAAGTACGTGACAGTCAGTGGTGTTGATATTGTTTATACTTCCACCAATAACAGCTGCAAAGGAGAAAATGTCAAGTCTTTCCAGGGCCACGCATGGTTCTACAGAGATACTGATTTGCTGGACCTCCTTATAAAGAAGATAATTAACAGTATTTGAGTTACATTAAAGGTAATTTAACATGTTATGTTAAACATAACATCAAATGTCAGTGTTTTGACTCAGCTCCAAACACTTAAGAAGACATTCAAAAACACTTCAAAAGTGTTGAAATTAGGAAAGTCTAGTCAGTTGTGGGTACTCATGTAATATGAGCTATGAATGTGAAAGGATGAGTGATTAAGAGAAGCTGTAACTTCATACTTCAATACTCCTTCAGACCTGAAAAAGAGATAATATGTTCATGCTGGGAGAAGTTAAAATATGTGTAGCACTATTTTATGGTAACATGTAGGATTGAAGATTTTATAGACATTACCACAGTCTGCTCAAATGATAAGTGGTCTGAAATACCAGCATTGAGACACCAAATGAAAAGAAGTATAGGTGAGAATGTAAATTTGGAGGATCATGGGAATGTAAGTTATAGTGACCAGGAAGAGTCAAAAGGGTAAGGAGCAATATCTTCATTTAAATAAATAAGGAAAGAATTTTGGACGGTTTGCGTGTTGATTAGTGTTTGTGATGCAGTGTACCTGGTATAATGAATTTGTTGGAGAGTAAAGGGTAGGTGGGCCTACTGAAGGGATGGCCTTCACCTAGGTTTCAGGTAATTCCACAGAAGGAATGACCTCGAACCATATTAGGGAAGGTGGACTCATAAGATGACACTAGCACCATACATTGGAAAGTAAAGAAGCATTATCAAGTAATTGTTGTTCCTATTCGCAGACCGTTCTCCAAATTGGTACAATGTAAAGAGACTTACTTGGTTAATGTCAGAGAAGGACAGCAGCATTTACATGCATGCTTGACTTCATAAATGCCTGGGATTCACAGTTATCAATCATGGATTCAATTTACGGATCAGCATGTAGCTCCTTGGGTCCATAAGAGAGATGCTTAAGCATTTAGTGATTTAGAGTGAAATAGCAGTGGCTGCCTCTGGTGCATAAAATATATACAGTATACAATCAAACAGTGAAAAATCCAGGATGGAATGTAACAATATTATGAAGAGGAAAGTTGCTACTCGCCATATAGTGAAGATGCTGAGTTACAGATAGGCGCAACAAAAAGAGCCTAACTGTGACTCAACATCTCCGCTATATCTCGAGTAGCAACTTTTCTTTTCAGAAAAAAGGATACAATCATAAATATAAGATGACAAGGCAAAAGGAAGCTTGTGAAATATCTCGCACATAAATCCTCTAGTTAGCATGAGACAGAGTAGGATGTATGTATGATCTAAACTGAAGTGAAAATAATCCATGTATTGGAGTAAGTTAAGGTAACGGGAATAGGTTTTGTGAGAGATTACAACACTTCTAGTGAAACTGTACCGGTGACTGGCAAAACCAACAGAAGACATAAAGTTGTAGGTATGTTAAGAGTGTAAATACTTAAAAGAAAGATGGTCTGTTGGCATGGAGAAGTATTATGCTTTTAAACAGAGATAAAGTAGAAAATAATTTTAGAATATAATGGTTGAAGTGGAGAGCGGGGCTCTCATCGATTCATGAAAGGAAAGTTCATTTATGTTGAAATATTTACAGTCACAATATTATGAAAAGGAAATCTGCCACTCACCATATAGCGGAGATGCTGAGTCGCAGATAGGCACAACAAAAAGAATGTCACAAATAAAGCTTTATAGACCACCCCCCCCCCCCCCCCCCCCACACACACACACGTAACTCACACACACTACTGCAATCTCAGGCAACTGAAACCATACTGCGAGCAGCAGCACCAGTGGATGGTGGGAGTGGCAACTGGGTGGGGCTAAGGAGGAGGCTGGATTGGAGAGGGGGAGGGATAATATGGTAGGGATTCCAAACCAGCAACCTCCTTCCTTGTTGCCGTGACCAACCGTATCCTCACCAACAATTACTTCTCCTTTGAAGGCATTACCTACAAACAAATCCGGTCTATAGCTCTGGGCACCTGCATGGCACTATCCTATGCCAAACTATTCATGAGCCATCTAGAGGAACCCTTCCTAAAAACCCAGAATCCTAAACCCCTCACCTGGTTCAGATTCATTGACATATTTGTGACCTCAAAGACATCAGTACCTCAATCTATATCAAACATGCTAACCACCAGCAATACCTCCACTTTGACAGCTGCCACATTTTCCATACCAAGAAGTCCCTTCCTTACGGCCTAGCCAACCATGGTCGTCGCATCTGTAGTGAGGAGTGGTCCCTCTTGAAATATACCAAGGGTTTCATTTGAAGCCTTCACAGACTGTAGTTATCCTGCCAGCCTTGTACAAAAACAAATCTCCCATGCCTTATCTTTCCAGTCTCTCACCACCTCCCAAAGTCCCACTGTCCAGCCGCAGAGGAGCATTCCCTTTGTAACTCAGTACCAACCAGGACTGGAGCAACTGAATTACGAGGGCAGTTCAATAAGTAATTCAACACATTTTTTTTCTGAAACAGGGGTTGTTTTATTCAGAATTGAAATACACCAGGTTATTCCCCAATCTTTTAGCTACACAACACTATTTTTCAACGTAATCTCCATTCAATGCTGTCGATGTCGGAGCCAACGTCGTACTGCATCAATAACTTCTTCATCATCCGCGTAGTGCCTCCCACGGATTGCGTCCTTCATTGGGCCAAACATATGGAAATCCGACGGTGCGAGATCGGGGCTGTAGGGTGCATGAGGAAGAACAGTCCACTGAAGTTTTGTTAGCTCCTCTCGGGTGCGAAGACTTGTGTGAGGTCTTGCATTGTCATGAAGAAGGAGAAGTTCGTTCAGATTTTTGTGCCTACGAACACGCTGAAGTCGTTTCTTCAATTTCTGAAGAGTGGCACAATACACTTCAGAGTTGATCGTTTGACCATGGGGAAGGACATCGAACAGAATAACCCCTTCAGCGTCCCAGAAGACTGTAACCATGACTGAGGGTATGGCTTTAAACTTTTTCTTGGTAGGGGAGTGGGTGTGGCGCCACTCCATTGATTGCCGTTTTGTTTCAGGTTCGAAGTGATGAACCCATGTTTCATCGCCTGTAACAATCTTTGACAAGAAATTGTCACCCTAGCCACATGACGAGCAAGCAATTCCGCACAGATGGTTCTCCTTTGCTCTTTATGGTGTTCAGTTAGACAACGAGGGACCCAGCGGGAACAAACCTTTGAATATCCCAACTGGTGAACAATTGTGACAGCACTACCAACAGAGATGTCAAGTTGAGCACTGAGTTGTTTGATGGTGATCCGTCAATCATCTCGAACGAGTGTGTTCGCATGCTCCGCCATTGCAGGAGATCAGACAGTCTTGCTTGACCTTGCAGCGATGATGACACATGCTTTGCCCAACGACTCACCATGCTTTTGTCCACTGCCAGATCACCGTAGACATTCTGCAAGCGCCTATGAATATCTGAGATGCCCTGGTTTTCCGCCAAAAGAAACTCGATCACTGCCCGTTGTTTGCAACGCACATCCGTTACAGACGCCATTTTAACAGCTCCGTACAGCGCTGCCACCTGTCGGAAGCCAATGAAACTATACGAGACGAAGCGGGAATGTTTGAAAATATTCCACAAGAAATTTCCGGTTTTTTCAACCAAAATTGGCCGAGAAAAAAAATGTGTTGCATTACTTATTGAACTGCCCTCGTACATTCTCCACCATCGACTACCTATTGTTGTGCCCTGAAATGCCACTAACATCACGTACCCCATCAAAGACAGGGCTGCCTGTGAAACCGCTCATGTGTTCTACAAGCTGAGCTGCAACCACTGTGCTGCATTCTATGTAGGCATACAAACAACAAGCTGTCTGTCCACGTGAATGGCCACAAACAAACTGTGGCCAGAAAACAAGGGGACCACCCAAACATGACATCCTTCATTTCAGTGACTGCTTCACAGCCTGTGCCACATGAATCCTTCTCACAAACACCAGCTTTTCTGAATTGTGCAGGTGAGAACTTTCCCTGCAAAACATCCTACATTCCTGTAACTCTCCTGGTCTCAACCTTCGTTAGTTGCTGTCTTCATCCATCCTCAGCCCCTTTCCTGTTCCCATTCCACCACTACATAGCCACCATTCCACCGTCACACTGTCCTTTTACATCTCTCCGTTTCCGCTACCCCCCCCCCCCCCCCCCCTCCCTGCCCCCCTGCCCCCGTGTGCGCGCGCGCGCGCACACACACACACACACACACACACACACACACACACACACACAAAATCTCCCCTGCCCTGTGTCTAACCTGCAGCACTCCACTGTCTACCATCCCTACCCTCTCCCCTCCCCCCCACCCCACCCCACCTCCCCTTACCCCCATCGTCACTCCCATCATGCACTGGTGCTGCTGATCACAGTGTGGTTTCAGTTGCCTGTGACTGCAGCTGTGTGTGTGTGTTTGTGTGTGTGTGTGTGTGTGTGTGTGTGTGTGTGTGTGTGTGTGTGGTCTATTATTGATGAAGGCCTCACTGCCCAAAACCTTTATTTGTGACTGTCGTTTTGTTGTGCCTATCTGTGACTCAACATCTCTGCTATATGGTGAGTGGCTACTTTCCTTTTCATAATATTGTTACAGTCCATCCCGATGGTTTGATGGTTACAGTCATGTGTGCAGGGAAATGTTAAATGATATTATGGCTATTGTGAGATATGTGAAACAATGTGATGAAAGACAGTGTACGTGATAAATATGAAAAGGGTGTTCTGTAAACAAGACTGCTATTAATAAAGACAGAAACGAAAGAAAAACTGGGATACAAAGAGAAGCGCTATAGTGTTCTCTATTTTATTAGTAACATTATAAAAGTTTGAGCAGGTCCAAAGGACTTTAAATGTAAATAATGTTATTAAAATTAGTCGATTAAGATGGTTTATATGTCATCTTTTGTCTCAATGGGGGTGTATGAAGTGTGACGTGACATTTTTATGAAGTAACATGTCCCACTTCCAGGCTTCCACGATGATGATAGATGTTTGTGACATTTAGTAGTAAGTAACTGTTGGGACATCCCACTATGGGAGATATTGTCACAGATGGGAGATCATCTTCAATGCATCACATATACAAGGCAAGATGGTGAGTGAGCATCTCCACCTGCTGTGTGAGGCTGCTTGTTCTGTGGTATCTTGGTTTGAAGGCGTTTAGAAGACAAGGCGAAAAATGAAAAAAAAAAAGATCATGACTATGACAGACACCATGACAAATGACTTTCAAACTGGCTTGTGTAGAGAATACATGTTGTCTTGATCATGTCCAAACTACATCATTTTGCTCTGTCAACCCACATTTTATACAATATTGTATAGTGAGACACAGTATTGTGTTTTGTAAGAGAAAGTGTTGATACAGAAAGTTTAAAGTTCAGCCATTTATACCATTCAAGTAGCTTGGAAGACAATTAGTACCTTCTTTCAGCACCCATCCACATAAAAGGAGACAAAGTCCTGTGAAGACTGCTGCAACATAATTATGTTGAACTGCATAGCATGGACACCTCAGTAAACATAAAAAACAATGGCTGAGAGAAAATTTTTGAAGTAAATATACTGACATTGTACATAGGAGGGTTACAGATCGCACACAAAGTTTAATATTGATGGCATGCCACAAATCATCCGGGGTGCATTTCACGCAGAATATTGAAAGAAGTGCATTACTTGTTCTCAGATGTTGGGTGCAGATGGGAAGCATTTATGATGTGCTTAATGCACTTTTCGACAATCCTCCCTTATGGTGGTCAGACATGGTCAACTGGGACTTTCAGTAAGTCTGGCTTCATGTTGTCATACAGTCCAACATAGGGCCACTATCATATCTGAATGACCCACAAATCTGGATATTGCATGATTTGACCAGCCGGCTAAATGGAGACCCATTATGAGGCCCTTTTCAAACTCTGTCAGGAGCTGATAATGCTGCCTCAGAAGAGTATGTGGCATCTCCATGTCCTTCACTCATCATCTGGGCTATTTATCCTCCTATTAAACCATGTCATGCCTGGTGACAACAGTAAACACGAAAAATGCTAATACAGTCTCATGAACATTCTACCCGTCATAAAGAATTGCAACTGTGTAATCATTTACATACCAACACGTGATGCATGTGTGTGGTTACGTTGACATTTGACCATGTCTTCTGGGTGCTTCATTTTTCTTGTCAAGTGTCGTACATTGCAAAATAGATATTCCCTGACCTTCTTATTCAATTTTCCAACTTACCAATCATTACAATGCTGTAGGATAATAACAGTTCAACTCTCACCATCAGCATCTCCAGGCTGTGATGAGGACTATGTCATGGTGACAGTGGCAGAGCACAGCCACTAGTGATTTGTGGGCACTGTATCACAGAGTGGAAACCAATCCCATGGCCCTCCACTGTGATTAAAGTGTAGGTAGGCAACTATTCTAGTAGACAGACACCAGCTTCCACATGTGGGCATGCCTGTTGTATGCAATGTTGTACCTGGCCAGTTCAAACAGATAGCAATGTGTTGCTCCACTGGGCAGCACCTAGTTATATGGAAACAAGTAACTTACTGTGTGTCAATGCACACACCAGTGTGTGTGAAGTTGTGGGATCAGAGGATATATGAAAGCATAGTTCACCAGGGCTGTCTAACAGGCCCTTGCACCATAAGGAAACAGTGCATTCCATACTTATGTGTTATTCTGGATGACTCTTTGTAGCCATATACAGTGTACAGAGTAGCCAAGCTAGGCAATAGGCATCAGGAAGATATGGAGTTAATAAAAATACATATTTAACACACAAGAGGTGGTTTATTTAGAGAGGGATATACGAGCCCTACTTCTGTGGTGCCATATTAAAGGCTTCAGTTTCTTGGATGTCTGGATTTAAGAAATGTCCTTTATTGATCGTGGGCACGAACACAGTGAATAAGCAGCCTCTCAAGTCCACTATAGGTAAATGTCATCATTTGATCAGAGGAAGCAGATAGGTGGCCTGTGTACTGTGACATCATCAGTGCTAACACTGTAGCACATGGGCCCCTACTTCACTGCCCTTGCCTGGGCAGAAGAATCAGAAGTTATGGAGACTGTTACAATTTTATTGGTAACAGTTATACATTGTACTACGTGCTTGACTTGAAAACTGCTTCACAGCCTGTGCCATCTGGATTTGTTCCACTAACACCACCTTTTCTGATCTGCTCAGATGGGCACCCTCCACAACATATCCTTTGTTGCCATAAGTTCCTGACCTCAACCTTTGCTAGCCCCTGTCCACCACCTGCTTCTGTCCCCTTCCTCACTCCCACTTCAGTCTCACTCACACCATCTTCCCCCTTCCCCCACCTCCTCCAGGGCACCTGCATAGTCTTTTTCCCTTTTTGTGCTTCTTTCCTTATAACCCTTTCACCTTCTCTACTTCTGTCTGTTCCCCCTTTACCCCCACAGCACAGCCTACTTATGCTGCAATTAGCAGCCCACTGTCCTGACCCCACCATGTCCATGCATTTTCCCATAGGCAGGACTACAGTGTTTACTGTACCCATACCCTGCTATCCCTCCCCCTCCCCCCACCCTAATAATCTTCTGTACCCACCCCTGTTGAGACTGTGGCTCACTGCAGTCACAGCTGGGCTTTAGTGACTCTCTCTCTCTCTCTCTCTCTCTCTCTCTCTCTCTCTCTGCCACTCAGTCTCTATGTGGTGACCAAAAGTCTGTTTCAATTTTTGTAACTCCATCTTGAACTTTCCATTGTTTGATAATCACCATAAATACAGATGCTGTGGAAGTTCCGAGACAAGATAGGCTGCGAGTTCGTGGAATTTTGCCAGAGGGTTGACTACTGTAGGGTGCCCCTAAATAGGTCACATGTGCACTACACATCAGAAGCTGCTACTCAGGTAGCTGTCTGTGTGTGAGGTGCTCACAATGTTTTTTTTTTTACTTTAGGCGACTCTCCATGCAATCCAGATAACAATGGCTGTAGGAAACCCAGAAGTTTCAGTGTAAGATCAAAAGGAATGTCTCCCACAGATGAGTATTAAAATCGTAATTGTGAACTGCCGAAGCATTTGCAACTAAGTGCTAGAGTTTGAAGCCCTCGTAAAAAGCAGTGAAGCTCACATAATACTAAGTACAGAAAGCTGGTTGAAATGTGAAATTGATACCAGTGAGATTTTTTGGGATAATATAAGTGTATATTGAAAGGATAGGCAAATGGAAAATGGAGGTGGTGTATTTGTTGCAGTGGACAAGAAACCCAAATCCACTGAGAAAGAAATTGAAGCTGCTTATGACATTTCTGGGCAAGACACAGTATCAAGGGTGGGCCTAAAATGATAATTGGATCCTTCTGCCACCCACCATACTCTTCTCCTGATGTGACCAAAAGCTTTACAGAAACCCTCAGTTCACTTACACATAGGTTCCCCATTCATATTGTAGTCATTGGTGGAGACTTTAATCACCAACAAATAATTCATAAAATTACAGTTTTGTTAGTGGGGGGCATGATACAATGTCCTGTGAAACCCCAGTGAATGCCTTCTCTGAAAACTATCTAGAACAGATAGTTAGGAAACCCACTCATGATGGAAATATATTGGATCTAATAGCAACAAATAGACCTGACCTCTTTGAGAATGTCCACACCAAAACTGGTATCAGTGATCATGACACAGTTGTGGCAACAGTGATTACCAAAGTACAAAGGACATCTAAAACTAGATATATATATGAGTAATTTTAAACTTTCATCAAAAGGCAGCAGCATGTAGAGGAACTATGGTTCAAGTTTAAAAGAGTAGTTGACCACACTCTGGATGGAAATGTACTCAGTAAAACAGTTCATACTGGGAGGGAACCTCTGTGGTATACAGTCACTGTAAAGAAACTTATAAAGCAACAGAGCTAACTGCATAATAGGTGTAAATCAAAGTGTAGTGCTATAGGTAGAGAGATGCTGAATGAAATGTGTTTGGCTCTCAAGAGAGCAATGCGTGACTACTGTAGCAGGATATTGTCAAATGATATTTCACAAAATCCAAGGAAATTTTGGTCCTATATAAAGGCTGTTACTGGCACCAAAGTTAGTGCCCAATTCCTAGCAAATGAGATAGGAACTGAAATTAAGGGTAGTAAAGCAAAAGCTGAAATCCTTAACTTACCATCTTCAAATGTTCCTTTACAAAGGAAAATCCAGGAGAATTGCCCCAATTTAACCTTCATACCACTGAAAAGATGAGTGAAATAAGTGTTAGTGTCAGTGATGTTGAGAAACAGCTGAAATCACTGAAACTGAACAAAGATCCAGGCTCTGATGGAATTCCTGTCAAATTCTGTATTGAATTTTCAGCTGAGTTAGCCCCTCTACTAACTATGATCTGTCATAGATCTCTCAAAGAAAAAACCTTGCCCAGTTCTAGGAAAAAGGCACAAATCATCCCTGTCTATAAGAAGGGTGGTAGAAGTGATCCACAAAACTACTGTCCAATATCCTTGTTACTGATTTGTCATAGAATCGTAGAACAAATTCTGAGTTCAAACATAATGAGGTATCTTCAACAGAATGACCTATTCAATGCCAACCAGCATGGATTTCCGAAACATTGATAATGTGAAACCCAACTTACACTTTTCTCACATGACATAAGGAAAACTTTGGATCAAGCCAAGCAAGGAGATTCAGTGTTTATTGATTTCCAAAAAGCATTTGACTCAGTACCACACCTTTACTGATTGTCAAAAGTGCTATCATATTGGGTATGAAGTGAAATTTGTTACTGGATGGAGGACTCTTTGGTAGGGAGGATACAGCATGTTATCTTGGGGGGGAGAGTCATTGTCAGATGTATAAGTAACTTCAGGTGTGCCCCAGGGAAGTATGTTTGGACCCTTGCTGCTCGTGTTGTATATTAATGACCTTCCACATAATATTAATACACACATCAAAAAAAGTTTTGCATCACCCCAGTTCCCAGAACTCAGAAATCCTGCAGGTAGACATTGACTGTGGGTACTGTATCGCAGACAGTCACTTTGACTGTTCAGAGATGTCACTAAACCCACCCAAAGATGCAAACAACCTAACATGAGCAGTGCCTATTAGATGGAGGTGGTCCAATAGTCAGTCAGTTCCAGACATTCCAACAGAAAGGAGGTACATGGCTCGTGTTGTCTGTAGTTCAACCATGCCTAGACAGTCAATACTGCAGTTCGATCGCGTCCGCATTGTAACCTTGTGCCAGGAAGGGCTCTCAACCAGGGAAGTGACCAGGCGTCTCGGAGTGAACCAAAGTGATGTTGTTCGGACATGGAGGAGATACAGTGAGACAGGAACTGTCGATGATATGCCTCGCTCAGGTCGCCTAAGGGCTACTACTGCAGTGGATGACTGCTACCTACTGATTATGGCTCGGAGGAACCCTGACAGAAATGCCATGATGTTGAATAATGCTTTTTGTGCAGCCACAGGACATTGTGTTATGACTCAAACTGTGCGCAATAGGCTGCTTGATGTGCTGTTTCACTCCCGACGTCCGTGGCGAGGTCCATTTTTGCAACCACGACACCCTGCACCGTGGTACATATGAGCCCAACAAAATGCCGAATGCACTGCTCAGGATTGGCATCACGTTCTCTTCACCGATTAGTGTCTCATATGCTTTCAACCAGACAATTGTTGGGGACGTGTTTGGAGGCAACCCAGTCAGGCTGAACGCCTTAGACACACTGTCCAGTGAGTGCAGCAAGGTGGAAGTTCCCTGCTGTTTTGGGGTGGCATTATGTGGGGCCGACATACACCAGTAGTGGTCAGGCATATCTTGTGAATGACTTCCTTCACGATAACAACATCGCTCGACTAGAGTGGCCAGCATGTTCTCCAGACATGAACCCTATCGAACATGCCTGGGATATATTGAAAAGTGAGGGATCTATGCCGAATCTTTGTTGAGCAGTGGGACAGTCTGGACCAACAATGCCTTGATGAACTTGTGGATAGTATGCCATGACGAATTCAGTCATGCATCAATTCAAGATGATGATGATGATGATGATAATTGGTTTGTGGGGCACTCAACTGCGCAGTTATCAGTGCACGTACAAATTCCTAATCTTTGCTCAGCCCAATCTCCCAACTTTCACGAATGATGATGAAATGATGAGGACAACACAAACACCCAGTCATCTTGAGGCAGGTGTCAATGCAAGAGGACGTGCTACCAGGTAGTAGAGGTACCGGTACGGACCACCACCTCTGAAGGTCTTGCTGTATGGTGGTACAACATGCAATGTGTGGTTTTCAAGAGCAATAAAATGGGCGGAAATGATGTTTATGTTGATCTCTGCTCCAATTTTCTGTACAGGTTCTGGAACTCTCGGAACTGAGTTGATGTAAAACTTTTTTTGATGTGGGTAGTATTAGCAGACTTTCTGCAGATGATACAATTACCTATAATGAAGTACTATCTGAGCACAGCTGCATAAATATTCAGTCAGATCTTGATAAGAAATGTAAATTTTGCACTAAACAAAGCAATGAGTCACCGTTGGAATCAGCCAACTCGTACAAATACCTGGGTGTAACACTTCGTAAGGTTATGAAATGAGATGATCACATAGGTTCAGTTGTGGGTGAAGCAGGTGGTAGTCTTCAGTTAATTGGTAGAATACTTGGGAAGTGCAATCAGTCTGAAAAAGAGATTGCTTACAAATCACTTGTGCAACCAGTTCTAGGAATTGCTGAAGTCTGTGAAGCCGTACCAGATAGGACTAATAGGGGATATTGAACGTATACAGAGAAGGGCATCACGAATGGTTACAGATTTGTTTAATCCATAGGAGAGTGTATCACAGATCCTGAAGCAATGGAACTGGCAAACTGTTGAAGACAGATGTAAACCCTCCAGAGATAGTCTATGGACAAAGTTTCAAGAACCTATTTAATTGATAACTTTAGGGATATACTACAACCCCTTACATATCACTCATATAGGGATCATGAGGAAAAGATAGAATAATTACTGCATGCACAGAGGCATTCAGACAATCATTCTTTAAAAATAACTTCAGTAAAATGGAAACAACACACACATCTCCAAAAGAAGTAGCCTTTATCATAAAATCCTTAAATTTTAGGTATTCCAATGGGTATGATAACATATCAATGAAATTAATCAAAGAATGCTCATACAAGTTGAGTTCTGTCTTAAGTTATTTGTGTAATCAATCTCTATTCAGCGGAACATTTCCAGACTGGCTTCAATATGCTGAAGTTAAGCCTCTTTACAAGAAAGGAGATAAAGAGATACCATAAAACTATCGACCAGTTTCACTTTTGCTGGTTTTCTCAAAAATATTTGAAAATGTTGTGTTCAAGTGTCTCCTTAAGCATCTGACTGCAAATAATACATTGTCCAAGTCATAGTTTGTATTTCTTAAAGGTTCTGACATAGAGAAAGCTATTTACACTTACAGTGAGAATGTACTTAATCCATTACATAATAAATTACAGGCTACTGGCATTTTCTGTGACCTGTCAAAAGCCTTTGACTGTATGAGCCACAGCATTCTGTTAAGTAAAGTAGAATATTTGGTGTCACTGGCAGTGCTGCGAAATGTTACATTGCCAGATGCTAAGTTTGTTTTGTTTGCAGACGATACAAACATTGCAATAAGTAGCCAGTCATGTACAGATTTAGAAATAGCTGTTAATCAAATCTTCACTGACATTAATAAGTGGTTTAAAGCTGTTTCACCGTCATTAAACTTTGAGAAGACCCACTATATGCAGTTCAGAACCTGTAAGAGATTTCCTTCCAGCATGTGTGTAACATATGAAGACATGCAGATCGAAGACTTTGACAGTGTTAAATTTCTGGGATTACAACTCAGTAATAAATTCAGTTGGGAAGGGCATACCAGAGAATTGCTTAAGCACCTAAACAAGTCTATATTTGCCGTGAGAACGATGTTAGATGTAGGAGATATAAATATAAAAAACTTGCATTTTTTCTTGCTTTCATTCTATTATGTCATATGGGATCATATTCTGGGGCAACTCATCAAACTGAGCAAAAGTTTTTAGTGTGCAAAAGTGTGTGATAAGAATCATTTGTGGTGTAAATTCTAGAACATCATGTAGAAACCTGTTCATGGAACTTTGTATTCTAACCACTGTTTCTCAGTATTCTTCTTTTCTTCAGCCTTTGTCCCACTGCAACGTGGGGTCGGACTTGTTACTATGGATTTGGCAATGCTAGTATGAGAGGGTGGTCGGATGCTTTTCCATGTTGCCACCCGTACCCCTGGGACAGGATTAAGTGTGCCCCATCTGTATGCATCTAGTGTAAGCCATGAAAGAGTGCAAACGTTTTAAAATGTCTGTGAGTCTTGTAACAGAGGTGGGACGTAGGGATCAGCCCAGTATTGACCTAGTGGGATGTGGAAAACCGCCTAAAAACCACATCTATGCTGGCCGGCGCACCAGCCCTCATCGTTAATCCGTCAGGCGGATTCGATCCGGGGCCAGCGTGCCTACCTGACTCCAGGAAGCAGCGCTTTAGTGCTCTTGGCTAACCTGGCTGGTGCACTACTGCTTCTCAGTATATTTATTCCTCAATTAAATTTGTTGCAAGTAATACATCTCTATTTCCAATCAACAGCTCAATACATACTATCAGTACTAGAAATAAGAACAGTCTACATAAAGATATAAAATGACTTACCTTGGTCCAAAAAGGGGTCCAATATTCAGGAACACACATTTTCAATAAATTGCCAGCAACCATTAAAAACTTGGATTCAGATAAAGCACGGTTTAAACAGAGTTTGAAAGACTTTTTGATAGGCAACTCCTTCTACTCTATAGATGAATGCCTTAACAGAGACTGTTAAGCCAGCTTGAGTAAAACTATCTGTTACATTTCTGTTTTGACAGCACTTGGTCACAACAGTCAAGATTAGATATTTTGTGTATGATAAATTTATTAATAGTGCATAATAATGTTTCATTCTGACAGCTTGTTAATTCTGTAAATATTAGCTGTTCCCGTTTACCGCATTGCATTTAGCTATTTCGACAATCTCCTGACAAATGATCAAGGTAGTAAATGTTATATTCAGATGTTTTATGTTATATTTTCTGACATGTTCCACACCCATGAGAATCATCTCATTTTTTGGGTCTATGGAACGAAGACTGAATCTAATCCCACACTCCACATGTGAATGGAACAGGAAGAAACTTTAATATCTGATACAATGGGACTTACTCTCTGCCATGTGCCTCATGGTGGTTTGCAGAGTATAGATGTAGATGTAAATGTAGATGTAGAAGCAGGAATGAAACAGATAAAATATAGAAATAGATCAAATATCGTAAATATTTAAATGTTGAGAACAAGTGGTAAACTTGGTACAGAATGACGTCTTGTGTTTTAAAACAGAAAGATTAGGTGTTATGTGAATTTTGCAGTGAGTATAGTTAAAAATATTCATATTTCAGAACTGCCAAGATGTGCTGATGAAATAAATCTCTATTAACTGTCAGTGTTGGTCAAGAGATCATCATCAGTTACAGTAAAATTGGTTTAATTAGCTGGTATGGCATCATTCTTATTGTGGTGCCAAAAGTGAAATAAAAGAAGACTCCTGAGTCACTGAAATTGAAGTAAGTAGTAAAATACACAAATAAAGTCAACAGTAAAATGTGTTGGTATAATCAAATAGTCTCTTACATATTGATATTCTCAGGTTCTGTCTTTTTCACGGATGACAGGCTGTATACTGATCAGTATGCAGTTTTGTACAGAAACCAGTTGTATACTTGAATCAGATAATCATCACTATACAGATTGTACTGCACCCAGGAAGATTTAGTGGTAACATGAATATGACATTGTGTACAAAAGGTTATTTAACTATACCACTGAATTTTACTGTTGACTATATGCTTGCATTTTTCTATTTATGGCAGTTTCCATGAGGCATGGTGGTCTTTTATTTTTGATGCCACAGTAAGAACATTGTCATGCTTGCTGGCGTAAATAATTTTATGGTACCTGTTGATGATGACTGCTTTATTGAAACTGGTGTTTGATAAAATTTAGTTCATAATCTGCTACTAGTGGTTCTGAAGTATGACTTTTCTCAAATATTTAAGAGCAATGGGACACAATCTTCTTGAAATATAGAAGATGGTGTTTGTCTCAAAATGTTTATCGTACTACACTAAGGCTGTTTCCTTTTTAGCTGTTACGAGGAATGGAAATGATCAGAGTGCCAGCAGAAATTGGCAGTTAACACCACTTGAGGATGTACCATTAAACAGAAGTCTTACTCCTTTAAGTGGTATTACAAGAACGGTGTTAAATGCAAATGCAGAGAGAACACATAGTCATAAAGGTATGTATCATGGACAGTAAGTGAATATTTCTACCTTTGTATCCTGTAAAGCAGTGGTTCCCAACCTGGGTGTAGTTATCCCCTGAGGGCTAAAGTTCAATTTTCTGAGGGTTGAATACGAAAGGATTCATTCATGTTTCGCACACAAAACTAAATTATTATTAGCAGATGATTGCTGTTATCACTATTTTCTGAGACTATAATACTGGTTACCTAAGTTACCAATAATTACTTTTTTCTCCAAATACTAGCATTAACATGTGTAACAGTGTGGTGGTGCTTACAGCATGTGTAACAAATGAATAAACATCATTTTCGTAATGTAGTTCACCAACTACACACATCCTTTCTACCGTGCATCTTTGACAGTAAAACTGACATATGTACATCAGATATGCCTAAATATCTTGTGAAAATGCCTTCTCCAAGGTTTAAATAGTGTCAGCTGTAGGTCAGACATTGCTTCATTATTCACTTCACAATAACAAATGAACTAATTGACAGCACAACACAACAGTAAGTATTTAACAGCTACTACTCTGCTGTAGAGCCAACACAGTATTATTATTATTATCATCATTAATGGCAGTGTTCATAAACAAGGTATTGGCAGCCTAAAGTTTTCCAGTTTCCGCCACTCAAAAGTAGGGCATTAAGCAGTCAAGTGAAACAGTGGCCTATGTACTGTGAATGCACTTCAACTTGGTATACGGGGTGTCCTGTTTATCTTGACCACCCTAAATAACTGTTTGTCCAGATGCAAATTACAAAATGTTTCAAGCAAATGTTCTTTAGCCATCAGGGGGACAGCAATCAGATGATTACCTTCGTTGTAGCTTTATTTTTTTTACAAAGATATGAACAGCTGTATGACTCTTTTAAATGGCACCCTGTATTTTTCTCCCCCTCTCCTAAAGACCTACTCAAAAATGTATCACAGTGTACCATTCACTGAAGCACTTATTAATTACATAACACAATACTGATGTTGACGCTCCAGCGCTTAGTGCAGGTACTCAGGGTAATGGAACATGTCCACGCACTGACGTTGACAGAAGAAAAATGTAAACATAAGTAGAAGTCACACCCGTCATTCCGTCAACCATCATCAGTTGAAGAGTTATGTAGTTATGTGAGTAGAATGTACACCAATGAAATGAAGGTAGAAATGCTACTCATCTAGCAGGGAATGTAAGTTAACAGAACAGTAATTACAATACTGTTTTCTTATGTACGGGTACATTTAGTACAACAGTTTACTCCTTTTAAATACTGTTGTGTAGAGTAGGCCTACAGTAAAGGCTGTCCTTCCTACAAACTGCATCAACATAATGTTTCTTTCACTGTTGTTGTTGAAGGTAGGCGAAATGCTAAGCAGGCAGCGGAACTGTACAGAGAGCAATATCCTGATAAGAACCCACCTTTCCGAGGGACGTTTTCTCATGTTGTTACGACACTTCAGGAAGCGGGAAGTTTCAACACATGACAATGCAATTGTAGTAGCACTCGCACTGATGAAGCTACCGAAGTTACTGTTCTCGCTTCCGTTGCTATAAATCCATCCACATGTGAGCACACAACAGCTTGGACATGAGATTGGCATTCCTAAAACCAGTGTACATGGAATTCTTACATGTCACTGGTTCCATCCTTACCATGTCCACCTACACCAAGACTTGCATGGGAATGATTTCCAGAATTGTGTACAGTTCTATCAGTGTGCACAGCAGCAAATCCTCGCCAACCCAAACTTCTTCTCCAATGTTCTGTTAACTGATGACTGTTCCTTCTCAAACAAAGGTCAGGTAAATACAAGTAACATGCATTATTGGTCCAGTGACAACCAACAATGGCTTAGACAGGTGGAATATCAGTGTCAGTGGAAAGTTAACATCTGGTGTGGGATGCTTGGTACTACAATTATTGGCCTGCCAGATGGATTGGTCGAGGAGGAACAGTTACGTGGCCTGCTACGTCTCCTGATTTAAATCCTTCAGACTTTTTCTTTGGGGATGCATTGAAGACATTGTCTAGCACGATATTCCAACAACTCCAGAGGACATACAGGAACGTATCGTGGTTGCTTGTAATTTTCTTCAGCAGGCAACACTGGAAGCGGTACATAATTCATCCATTCAACGAGTGCACCAGTGTATCGGTGTCCAGGGTCACCACTTTGAGCATCTTTGAATGTTCTACTCCTGGGCAATGGTACAGGAGAGACAAAGTCAATTTTGTGTTATGTTTTTACTTGGTTTTCATTTGTTATCTACATCTACATCCATACTCCACAAGCTACCTGACGGTGTGTGGCGGAGGGTACCTGGAGTACCTCTATCAGTTCTCCCTTCTATTCCAGTCTCATATTGTTCGTGGAAAGAAAGATTGTCGGTATGCCTCTGTGTGGGCTCTAATCTCTCTGATTTTATCCTCATGGTCTCTTCGCGAGATATATATACTGCTTGACTCTTCGGTGAAGGTATGTTCTCGAAACTTTGACAAAAGCCCGTACTGAGCTACTGAGTGTCTCTCTTGCAGTCTTCCCCTGGAGTTTATCTATCATCTCCGTAATGGTTTCGCGATTACTAAATGATCCTGTAATGAAGCACGCTGCTCTCCGTTGGATCTTCTCTCTCTCTTCTATCAACCCTGTCTGGTACGGATCCCACACTGCTGAGCAGTATTCAAGCAGTGGGTGAACAAGTGTACTGTAACCTACTTCCTTTGTTTTTAGACTGCATTTCCTTAGGATTCTTCCAATGAATCTTAGTCTGACATCTGCTTTACCGACGATTAATTTTATATGGTCATTCCATTTTAAATCACTCCTAATGCCTACTCCGAGATAATTTATGGAATTAACTGCTTCCAGTTGCTGACCTGCTATATTGTAGCTAAATGATAAAGGATCTTTCTTTCTATGTATATGCAGCACATTACACTTGTCTACATTGAGATTCAATTGCCATTCGTTGCAGATCCTCCTGCATTTCAGTACAATTTTCCATTGTTACAACCTCTCAATATACTACAGCATCATCCGCAAAAAGCCTCAGTGAACTTCAGATGTTATCCACAAGGTCATTTATATATATTGTGAATAGCATCGGTCCTATGACACTCCCCTCCGGCACACCTGAAATCACTCTTACTTCGGAAGACTTCTCTCCACTGAGAATGACATGCTGCATTCTGTTTTCTAGGAACTCTTCAAATCCAATCACACAATAGGTCTGATAGTCCATATGCTCTTACTTTGTTCACTAAACAACCGTGGGGAACTGTATCAAACGCCTTGCAGAAGTCAATAAGCATGGCATCTACCTGGGAACCCGTGTCTATGGTCCTGTGAGTCTCTTGGACAAATAGCGCGAGCTGGGTTTCACAAAATTGTCTTTTTCAAAACCCTTGCTGATTCCTACAGAGTAGATTTCTAGTCTCCAGAAAAGTTTTTATACTCGAACATAATACGTGTTCTAAAATTCTACAACTGATCGACGTTAGAGATATAGGTCTATAGTTCAGCACATCTATTCGATGTCCCTTCTTAATAACGAGGATGTGCTGTGCCCTTTTCCAATCTTTTGGAACACTACGGTACACCGCTGCGAGAAGGGGGGCAAGTTCCTTCACGTACCCTGTGTAAAATCAAACTGGTATCCCATCAGTTCCAGTGGCCTTTCATCTTTTGAGCAATTTTAATTGTTTTTCTATCCTTCTATCATCAATTTCGATATATACCATTTTGTCATCTGTGCGACAATCTAGAGAAGGAACTACAGTAAGTGGAGGAGTTTATGACCATGGGCTCAAAGTCACTGTTGTGTTATGTAATTAATAAGTGCTTCAGTGAATGGTACACTGCGATACATTTTTGAAGAGGTCTTTAGGAGAGGAAATTAATTACCAAATAAAAAATACAGGCTGTCATTTAAAAAAGTCATACCGCTGTATGTATCTTTGTAAAAAACAAAGCTACAATGAAGGCAATCATGCTGATTGATGTCCCCCTGATGGCTAAAGAACGTTTGCTTGAAACATTTTGTAATTTGCATCTGGACAAACAATTATTTAGGGTGGTAAAGATAAATGGGACACCCTGTATTTTAAATGGGGGTGCAGGGCAGGATGAAGCTAGTGTCACCAGGGAAGGGCATGATGCAGAATTATGTTTTGTAACATATGTCCATGCTCAGAGTGTATAGTTAGCTTTCTTTTATGAGACATAGTTGTAGGTAGCACTAACAATGCACTGAGAATTGCTTCATCATTCTGTAAAAAATAATGTTAAAAGTAAGCAGCACCAATTCTACATGTGCGTCAACATCTGTACTCTACAAGTGATCTTGCCATGTGTTATGGCTTGTACTTGGTGTACCAGTGTCGCTTCCCCCTTTTCTCATTCCAGTCACAAATGGTTCATGGGAAGAATGATTGCTGGTGAGCCTCCATGTTGGCTGAAGTCTCTCTGATTTTATTTTGATGCTGTTTTTGTGAGATGTACGTAGGAGGAAGCAGTATATTGGTTGACTCTTCCATAAATGTACACCCATGGAACTTTTAACAGTAAACCACACAGTAATGCAGAATGCCTCTCTTGCAGCATTTACCACTGGAGTTGGCTGAGTATCTCTGTGACAGTTTCACACTTATGAAATGAACTTGTAACTGAAACTGCTGTTCTTCCTTGTATGTTTTCTATTTCCTCTTTCCATACTGTCTGGCATGTATTCCATACTGATGAGTATTATTCAAATATTGGTCAAATGAGTGTCTTGTAAACAAACCTCTTTATTGATGGAATATATATATATATATCCTGAGGATTGTTCCAATGAACCTCAGTCTTGCATCTGGCTTTCCTGTGATTAGTTTTATGTTGTTGTACCACTTAAAAATCACTCCGTGCGCACATTCCTAGATATTCTATGGAAGTAACTGCTTCCAGAAATTTTTCTGCAATCACATTATTGTACAATAATGAGTCTTTCTGTCTGTGTATATGCAATTTTTTAAAACTTTTGTGTTGTGGGTCAGTTACCACTTCCTGTGCCAAGTCAGAAACCATAAACAGACGCTAATAAGCAATTGGATAAAGACAAACAAGATGGGAAATAAAAAGAGTAATAGTGGCCATACTGTGCAAACTACAGTAGACAAATAGGTCACGAAGTCACAGAGACAAAACACAAACCCCCTGACCCCACAAAAAGGTCAAGAACCTGAAAGGATCCATAATGTGATGGTGAACATTATCGAGATATCCCTCCAAAACGTCAGTGTAATGCCTCAACAGTGTGAAGTGCATGTGGATACTTTTCAGGCCCACCTGGAAGATGAGTCGGCTGCCAAGGACGAACAACAAAACCAGCGCAACTGCTCAGAAGTCAACATACCTGGAATACAGCACAATTTAAACTAAAGGTCAGTGACACAGTAAATATGACTTCAAGGCCCCTGAGTAAACCCCACTCAGACCTGAAAATCTATTATCACAATGTCCAATCCTTGAGAGACAAAACTGATGACTTAAGCATTTTGCTGACCAGTGAACTCAGTGATATCTCAGTAGTATGCCTAGCAGAGCACTGGCTCTGCACTGATGTGGTTAAGTTAATCTCACTACCAAACTTCAAATTGTGCTAACACTTCTGCAGATCAAATGATGGACATGGTGAGGTTGCCATCTTCATCAAACAACACATTGAATATAGCCCACTTCCTACCCTAAAGGAAATAGGAACAGACAAGATCTTTGAATGTGCAGCCATAAAGCTTACAGATCTAAATCTAATTGTAGCTACAATTTAACATCCCCCCCCCCCCCTCCAGTAGTATTAATGATTTTCTGTTACAAATGGACTTGTTCCTATCCAAAAGAAGTCGATGGAAACAGGATGTGATTATATGTGGTGTCTTTAATATAGACTTTCTCACCCACAACAGAAACAGGGAAACATTGATTAACATCGCAAACACTTATAATCTGCATGGCCTTGTAAACAAGCCCACTAGAATAACACCCACATCCAAGACAGCTCTAGATCAAATTTTTGCAAATAGAAATAAACTTAACCCAACTCTAGAAGTATACAATGCAGGATTCAGCGACCACCAAGCTGTTATTCTAAAGGTCGATGTTAGCAAAGATACCTCAAAAACCCAGTCCCACCTAAAACTTTACGAAGATTTTTCAGCCAAGAGAACTTGAACAATCTAAATGCCTTCCTTAGTAAAGAAAAGTGGACAGAGATGTACGCAGCCAATAATGTCAACATGAAATTCAACATATTTCTTGACAAAATGATCCACCACTTTGAAGAGGCCTTTCCACAAAAACCAGTAAGAATAAATAACAATAATAATAGAAACAAGAGTTGGATTACACCAGCTATAAAAATCTCTTGCAAACATAAAAGAATACTCTACATGTTATGTAAACAAAGTAGTGACTCCACCCAACTAACAGAATACTATAAAAACTACACAGGTAGCCTAAGAAGAGTGATAAGACAAGCAAAAAGGATGCAGAATGATGAGTAAATTGACAAATACAGCAATAAAGTAAAAGCAATGTGGAATATCATAAAAAGGGAAAGACGGGAAATGAAAGCTTCAGACACGAACATAGAAATCAAACTCAACAATGAATCTATATCTAATCCCAAAGATGTGGTGAACTCTTTCAACAATTTCTTTACGAACATAGCTGAAAAATTGGTCCAAAATAATCCTAACACAAATTACCAACCAGCAAATCAAAAATATCACACATGTGCAGAGTCAATTTTCATTACCAAAGTCACTGAAAATGGTGTTGCAAAAGCCCTCAGAGAGTTAAAAAATTCATATTCAGCTGGAATTGATGGTATACCAGCAGCTGTAATAAAAAGTTGTGAACACACAATTGCAGAACCATTAACTCACCTCTGTGACTGTTCTTTCCATGCAGGTATCTTCCCTGAAGCTCTGAAACTTTCTAAAGTAATTCCTGTCTTCAAAAAAGGTGATGATAAAGATATGAATAACTACAGGCCTATCTCAATCTCATCCTGCTCTTCTAAAGTTTTTGAAAAAATAATGTACAAAAAAATGATGGACTTCATTGGAAAAAAAAAAAAAAGATTTACCAAGTTTAGCTCAACATGGGTTCAGAAGCAACAAATCTACTGAAACTGCAGTATATGATTGCATAAATACGCTATTAGAACTGTTAGATAGAAAACAACCCATAACAGGCATATTTCTGGATCTGTCAAAGGCTTTTGACACTATTGACCACAAAATATTACTGGAAAAATTATAACACTATGGTATCATAGGAATTGCAAACAACTGGATTGCTACATTCCTAACCAATTGGATGCAGAGAATCAGCATGCAGTATACTAATAGACAAAGCAACTCAATAACCGAAATACTATCAAGTAATAAAACTGTAAAGCAAGGTGTTCCACAGGGCTCAGTATTGGGACCACTGCTTTTCCTCCTGTATATTAATGACTTGAGCCTGAATGTTGATGCACACAAAACAATAATATTTGCTGATGATACAACTGTACTCCTCAAAGGGGAGAATACAGAGGCTGTACAAAAAGCTGTAAACTTGGCCACTGAACAACTCAGCAACTGGGCTAAAATCAACAGATTAACTATCAAAACCAAAAAGACACCTTCCATGAACTTTCACACAACACAAAATGCAAATTCCTCTTAGCCATTTCTCACTGTAAATAACCAGTCAATAGATACCGACACTGTTTTCAAATTCCTGGGTCTGTGGGTTCAAGACAACCTGAAATGGAATACACATACAGGAAAGGTAAATGCCAGGATTTGTACTGGCTGTTATGCGTTGAGTGTACTGAAAACGTGTGCTAGCCTGAAAACATTAACCAGTGCATACTACACTTACATACAAGCTCACCTAAAATATGGTGTAATATTCTGGGGAAATTCTCCAACTGCTGTGAGCATATTCAGAATCCAGAAGATAGCAATGAGGATTATTACTGGGAGCAAACCCAGAGACTCCTGCAAACCCATCTTCAGAAAGTTGGAAATCCTTACACTGCCTTGCCTCTACATTCTTGAGACTCTAAATTTTTTCAGAAACCACATTGTGTCAACTGACCTCAGAGTCGTAAAAAATAATGAAATACATGAACACAACACCAGGAAAAACGCAAACCTGCATGTTATACGTACAAACACTCAACTGTGTGAAAAGGGAGCTTTCCACATGGGCCCCCAACTGTTCAACAATCTTCCCACTAGTATTAAGTCCATCGAAGACAACATAAAATTTTGCAAAGCCGTGAAGTCATATTTGTTGTGCCACTGTTTTTACTCTGTAAATGAATACTTAGAACAGTAATCTTGCTGTTTGTGTTAAATTGAAAACATTGAGCAATATAATACATTAGGATACTATAGGCCTATGTTAATATATGTTAACAATGTTAAATGATATTTTCCAACATCTGCAACACACTGTGTACCATCAGATCACATGGAATAAATAAATAAATAAGCATCAATCCTCTGCAGGTCTTCTTACCTCTAGCTTTTTATGTCTGAAGATTTCTCTCTCCTGAGAATGACATTTTGTGTTCCGTGTGCTAGAAATTCCTCAGTCTAGTCACGAAGTTGGTCTGAAATCCATAATGCTATTTTGTTCATTAGGCAGTAGTGCAGAACTGCCTTCCAAAAATTAAAGGCAGCATCTACCTATGCACCTCTATCTGCCACTTTCTGGATCTAGTGGGTGAGCAGAGGGAACTGGGTGTCACACAATCATTGTTTTCAGAACCCATGTGGGTTCCTACAGAGGAGATTTTTGGACTCCAGAAATGTCATGATAAGTGAGCATGACACATGTTTCAAAATTCTGCAACTGACTGACATCAGAGATACAGACCTATAGTTTTATGAGTCCATTTCACATACCTTCTTGAAAATGGGAAGAGCTGTGGTTTTTTCCAATAATTCCTCCGGGAACCTAAGTACACTGCTGCGAGGAGAAATGAAAGTTTTTTCACATACTCTACATAGAATTGTATTGGTTTCCCGTAAGGTCCCAGTGGTTAGCACACTGGACTCGCATTCGGGAGGACGACGGTTCAATCCCGTCTCCGGCCATCCTGATTTAAGTTTTCCGTGATTTCCCTAAATCGTTTCAGGCGAATGCCGAGATGGTTCCTTTGAAAGGGCACAGCCGATTTCCTTCCCAATCCTTCCCTAACCCGAGCTTGCGCTCCATCTCTAATGACCTCGTTGTCGACGGGACGTTAAACACTAACCACCACCACCACCACCACCACCACCGTAAGGTCCAGTGGCCTTTCCTCTGTTTAGGGATTTCAGTTGCTTTTCCATCCCATAGTCACTTATTCTGATATGTCATTTTATCATTCGTGCGATGATTTAAGGAAGGAACTGCAGTGTGATTTTCCTCTGTGGATCAGTTTTGGAAAACAACATTTAATTTTTGGCCTTTCCTTTGTCATCCTTTATTTCAGGGCCATTATGTTCACAGAATGTCTAAACAGATGGCTTCGATTTGATTACTGATTTAACATAAGACCAAAATTTATTAGGATTTTGTGTCGTGTCAGAAGATAGAATTTTATTTTATAGTACACTGAATGCTTCACGCTTGGCCCTCATTAATCTAATTTTGGCTTCGTTTAGTGTTTGCTTATCTGTGAGTTTTTTTTGTTACATTTTAATTTGTAGTAGTAGTAGTAGTAGTAGTAGTAGTAGTAATAGTTTTTATAGAAGCTTTCTAACATGGTTGTCAAGCCACAACAGCCACTTCCCATTCCTCACAACTTTGCTCATCACATATTTGTCTAAAGTCCTTGTATAATGGTCTTCAACTTTGTCCATTGATGCTCAACTGCGTCAGTGCTGGAGATGAAATTTTTATATAGATCTATTTGATAACAAGAGATTGTTTCTTGTCACTTTTGCTAAACAAGATGATCTTCCTACCTTTCTTTGTATAGCTATTTGCAGCTGTATTCACTGACACACTAAAGGACTTACAATCACCGATTCCCTGTTATGCTGAGTGAAAAGGTTCGGGTCTATTTGTGATCAGCATGTCTAACATGTTGCCTTAATGACTCAGTTATCTGATTAACTGCTCAACTTAATTTTCAGATAAGGCACTTAGAATAATTTCACACTATTTTTAGACCCTCCTATCCACTGTAATCACTCGAATACCCCAGTACTTGCTGGTAAGTTGAAATCTCCACCTAAAACCAGGAAATTTACGCAAAGTATTCTCCAAGATTCCCCTCAAATGTTTCACCACTATGCTGCTGAAGCAGAGGGTCTATGAAAGCATCCAGTGAACATGTTTCATCCACCTTTATCACTCATCTTCATCTAAATTATTTTACATTCTGAATCTGTACTAAGCTCATTTGATATTATCATATTATTATGTCTGTAAGCAAGCATTCACCACTAGTGTTCAACCTATCTTTTTGATGTGCATTCTGCTTATAGTTTAGAATTTCATTACTAACATCATCTGGTTTTAGGCAGCTTTCTGTCCCTAGTAGTATGTGGGGGGTGTTAATGTTTATAAGGAAGAGTAGTTTCTGAACATTTCTGTAGTTAACTCATACTGTATTAACATTTTCTTTCTACACCACTAGGATGAATGCAACCCTGTCTGTGGTCATAATGCAGCTCAGCGGGCCTGTTGAGGGATTTCTGTATCCTAAAACGTACACAGTGCATACCACACGTACTCCACTGCTTTAGTAGCCGTTTCCTGTGGGTAGTGCACGTCTGATCTATTAAGAGGGCTCCTCCACATTTCACTGCACAGTAGCAGAGGTCAAGAAATCTACATCCAAGATCATCACAGAATCATCTGATTTAACATAAGACCAAAATTTATTAGAATTTTTGTGTCATGTCAGAAGATAGAATTTTATTTTCTAGTACACTGAATGCTTCACGCTTGGCCCTCATTCTCAGTTCTGAGAAAGATGCTACAAAATGATAGCTCTGCTTAAGTTCCATGAATGAGGCTAGCAGTCTTCACCAAATCAGCACTGTAAGATGCTGTGATTTTTATCTTAATTTTATTGTAACTTTATGTGAATATAATAACACACATACATAGACACAAAGTAAAAAAACACTATACACACTTGATATGTTGCTATGTCAACCTACCTTACAAATATATTTTGTTTTTAAATGAACTCTTAGATGTTAAGTTACTTGCTCCGCACCTTTCAACATCCCCCCTTAAAGTACAATGTTTGTTTTTAATGACTCTAAATCAATCACAAGCTTCACATATTTAGTTATCACACAGTCATGGTAATTGTTTCATAATAGCATTTCTAAATTTCTCAAACTTTGATCTTTGTAGAGCTTTGGTCAGTATGTCTGCTAATTGCTCTTCCATATCACAATATTTTGTCTCAAACAAACCTTCTCTGTATTGTTCGCTAACATAGGGAAATTTTACATCTATATGTTTGCTTTGTTTAACCAGCTGTCCTGATTTGATCATTTGGTTAGCACTTTGATTGCCTACATGAAGAATGATTTTCACTTTTCTTCTGGTTAACTCTTGTATTAGGGTATTGATGTGTTTTATTTCTTTGGTGCATTGTCCTGCTGTAATGTATTCTGCTTCAGTTGATGAAGTAGCTGTCGCACTTTGCTTCTTGGAACACCAGCTAGTGGGAGCACCATCATAAAGAACTATGTATGCACTTGTACTTTTTCTGTCTCTTAAATCTTGTGCATAATCGGCATCACAATAAACATTTAGATGAATAATGTCATCTTCTTCACTTTATTTTTTCTTATAGAAAAGACCGTATTTCTTGGAACCTTGTAGATAACTAAGAGTTCTTTTTACATTTTTGTAATCTCTTTTCTGGGTGTCTTCTGTGAAGCGGCTCTCATAATTTACTGTTAATCCAAGATCTGGTCTGGTTTTACATGACAAATAAAGAACGCCTCCTGTGGCTTCACGATATGCAAATTCAATGTGTTCGTTTTCTTGATTAAGAAGGCTTCCTATGGCTGCACGATATGCAAATTCAGTGTGTTCATTTTCTTGATTTTCTTCATTTGTCTTTCCCTCTGGAACTAATGGAGTCTTCATGGCCTTACAGTCAGTCATATTGAATTTTTCTAGTACTTTCTTTGCATACTGTTCTTGGTGTAAAAATATTCCACCCTCTGTCTTTATTATTTGTATCCCTAAGTACATATCTGGATTTTCTGCCACAACCATTTCAAATTTCTTCTTAAGTTTCTGTAGTATATTTTCAATTTTCTCCAAGTACCAGGTTGAGATTCATTGGGAGAGTCTTTAGAAAATGTAGTCCATCAACAAAGGAGGTGGCTTACAAAACACTCGTTCGACCTATACTTGAGTATTGCTCATCAGTGTGGGATCCGTACCAGATCGGGTTGACAGAGGAAATAGAGAAGATCCAAAGAAGAGCGGCGCGTTTCGTCACAGGGTTATTTGGTAACCGTGATAGCGTTACGGAGATGTTTAACAAACTCAAGTGGCAGACTCTGGAAGAGAGGTGCTCTGCATCGCGGTGTAGCTTGCTCGCCAGGTTTCGAGAGGGTGCGTTTCTGGATGAGGTATCGAATATATTGCTTCCCCCTACTTATACCTCCTGAGGAGATCACGAATGTAAAATTAGAGAGATTAGAGCGCGCACGGAGGCTTTCCGACAGTCGTTCTTCTCTCGAACCATACGCGACTGGAACAGGAAAGGGAGGTAATGACAGTGGCACGTAAAGTGCCCTCCGCCACACACCGTTGGGTGGCTTGTGGAGTATAAATGTAGATGTAGATGAAGTCTTTTCCTATTATGATTCCATCGTCAACACGTATAGCCATGTACATTTCTTCAGTTGCATTATTAAATATGCACTGATCTGATTTCAATTGAATTAGTCCTTCTGATTTTAAGAAATCTGTCAAAGTTTTATTCTATCTGGATGGGGCCTGTTTAAGTCCATACAGAGCTTTCTTCAAAACACACATTTTTCTAGCTTCTTTGTATCCTTCAGGTATCTTCATAAAAATTTCTTCATCCAGTTTCCCATAGAGAAATGCTGTTTTGACATCAAACACTCTCATATGGAAACTTTTCTCTGCTGCCAGCGCAAACAACAGTCTCAGTGAACATATATCTAGTACTGGGCTGAATTATTCCTTGAAATCTATATCCTTTTCTTGTTGACAACCTCTGATAACTCGTTTGGCCTTATATTGTCCATCATCTTTGACTTTAAAGATCCATTTGCTTGTTAAGATTTCTTTCCCTTTTGCTTCCTCTGGACTAACCAATTTCCAACCATGTTTATTCTTCATAGGTAAGTAAAGCTGTTTCATAATCATTATATTTTACAGGTTTTTTCAAACTAGTTCTTTTCCTAAGGTTGTAGTTTCTTGTCTTCATTGCATGTTATTATTTCTTGATTTTCTTCTCCTTGATTTTCGTGGTCTTCTATTTCATTTTTTTGATTGCTAGTATCATTTGATAGTTCACCAAAAATAAGATTTTTCTGCAGAGTTTCTTTTGTCACTTTCTGCTCAAATCCAACATCTCTTGACACAACATTATTTCTTCTTTCTGCATCAAACAGTCTGTAGCCATTTGGTGCATAACCAACAAAAATGTATGCATTACTTCTTACATCTAGTTTCTTCAAATAGCCTAATTTTTTTGGCAAATACTCTTGATCCAAAAATTTGAAGTATTGACAGATCTGGTCTTTTCCCAAACCACTTCTCTGCAGGTGTGACACTTTGATTGATAGTTGGGCTTCTCTTGATTAAGTATGTAGCTGTGAGCACTGCCTCTCCCCATAGCTCTTTCTTTAGTTTGCTATCGAATATCATAGCTCTTGCCTTGTTTGTTATTGTCAGATTTAGTCTCTCTGCTTTCCCATTGAGCTGAGGGCTATAAAGAATACTATAGTCTAGCACAATTCCTTTTCCTTCACACCAATTCTTAAACTCATGGCTGGTGTACTCACCACCTTTTTCAGATCTTATTTTTGACATTTTTATATTGAACTTATTTTCACTTTCTGACACCTATTTTCTTATGAATCTTTCAGCCTCTGACTTATATCTTAACAAGTAAGTTATGCAGAAATGAGTGAAATCATCTAACACTGTCATTGTAGAACCTATATCCATTAAATGTTGGGGGTTCTATCTCTCCACAGATCAGTATGTACGATTTCAAGAGGTCTTGTTGCTCTCTCTCTCACAGTAGAGAATGGTTTTCTTGTTAATTTAGCTCTCAAACAAGATTCGCACAATTGTTCTGCTGAGCATAAACTATTAGGAACTCCTTCACACATTCTCTTGATCTTTGAAGTACAGCATATGCCTGGATGACCTAGTTTATTATGCCATTCTTGTTTTTCTTCTTGTGTCAGTAGTGATTGCATTTCTGATTTCATGTTCACTTCATACAACCCTTTCTTGTTTTTTGTTCTTTCAACACAGGTATTTCACCTTTATAGATTTGAACAGAATGTTTAGTAAATACAACTGTACAATCTTTTTCAGTGATTGCATTTACAGACATCAGATTTCTGCTCAGTTCAGGAACATACATTACATCTTTTAGGACAGTTATCTCCTACAAAGTTTCCTATTGCAACTATTTTCATTGATCCACCTTGTTTGGCAACTTTTACAATACTATCATAATGTCTCGCATTTGTTAACTTGTCCACTACATTACACAAATGTCCTGTACATGCACTATCAACAACCATGAGTAGAGGTCTGCGCGGATAAGTAAAATGCAATCCGCATCCGCAAGGTCCTAATCCGCATCCGCAGCAATTAATCCACATCCGCAAGTTCCTTATCTGCATCCGCATATATTTAAGTTTTGAATGAGTAATTAATAGTAATAGACAGTAGTACTTAGAATTATGGTATGTAATGACATAGTTATTGTTAGGGTCCGCATCCACGCAGACCTCTAACCATGACCATATCTTCTTTCTCTTTGGCTTCTTGTGGAATCTTTTCTTTGTTACATTGATATGCAATATGTGCAGTGTCTTCCATCTTCTTTTCTTCATCAATATCTTGTTTCTTGTTTTCTTGAGTGACTAGATCTTCTTCTATGTTTTCAAAAGTGCAAAATGATGTTCTTTCGCTGTCTTTGTTCTTAAAATAACAGTCTTCTTCTTTGTGGTTAGTCTTTTTGCAATGAGGACAGGGCTTGAAAGATCTCAATTTTGGTTCTTGAATTTTATTTTTATTTTTAAAGTAATGCTCTTCTTCTTTGTGATTATTCCTCTAGCATATAGAACAGTGTTCTTTCTTCTTAGGCTTCTTGCATTCTCTTGCAAAATGTCCATGACCACCACAATTTTTACAAATTATATCTTTTATTTTATTTTTGTTAAACCCAACATCAAAGGCAATACTCTCTTCTTAATTATTGTTTTCCAGTCATTCCTCTTCTCTTATAAGCCTTGCAATTAGATTTTCCATAGTCTTCTCACCACTGGGTGACGAATCCCATGCTGGAGAAAAGTGTTTGTATTCTTCTGGCAAAATAGACAATATCTTGGGTATGATCATAATATCTGTCATCTTTTCTGACTGGGATGATTCAGTTCAAATACTATATTCTGTAGTGCACATATATTACTAGATATGTCTCTGGTTTTATCGTACTTGAAACTATAAAATTCTTGAAGCAACTGCTGACTTCTTTGAGATGCATCTCTTTCATAAATTGTTTTAAGTTTATCATACATTGCCTTGGAAGTTTCACAACACAAAACATGTGGCTTTACCTTTTTTTTTTTCTTTTTATCAATTGTTCTCATTATAAAATGTTTTGCCTTGCTGTCCATTTTCTGCCATTTTTTTCTATTTTTCTAAAGTTTTGCAGTTTTCCAGAGTTTCAGTTCCATCCACAATATGACACAGGTCTTGCGTATTAAATAATATTCTAATTTCAACATCCCACAGATTGAATGTACTGCTATCTTTAAGCACTTTTATATCGCGAAATTCTTCGTTTTCTTGAAACATCTTTAACTATTTTTCTTACTTTATCATGCCTTCTATTTTTAGCTTTTCTATTTTCTTATTGCTCTGGGACCATAACCTGCTGTGATTTTTATCTTAATTTTATTGTAACTTTATGTGAATGTAATAACACACATACATAGACAAAAAAGAAAAAAACTATACACACTTGATATGTTGCTATGTCAACCTACCTTACAAATATATTTTATTTTTCTATAAACTCTTAGATATTAAGCACTTTTTTTTAAAAGCACACACAGTAAACATTGTATTTTACTTGCTCCACACCTTTTAACATAAGATCCAAAAATTGCATGTGAACCCAGGCAGCAGGCATCATTCGTGCTGACAGTTTGCAACTGGGTGCCATCAGAACATCCTCCACATCTTGAACAAGACCTTCCAGTGAGCAAACAGAGTAGACACTGACCTCCTTTTCCAACCTGCCTGCTGTTCCTTTAAGAACTTCAGCATCTCCCAAACATTGGAGCTCCTAGTGGCATGCAGTTCCACTCTCTGCACTTGTACAAATCTCTCTGGGAGATTGGTCACAGTGCCATCAGGTGAGTTCAGCACTGGGCAACATCTCAGACTTGTTTTAAGGCATAAACGAACAGCCATGTGGCCAGTACCCATTTCTGTCTAGAGATTCGTGAACCCGCCACTGTTTGCGAAACAGAGTCAGGAAAGTGTTGAGTGGCTGGGACATGCAAATCGGAAGGCACAGCAATGTTAGGAATCCCAGGCAATGCTAAAGCATTGGTCTCAGGTGTCCCACTGCCATCACAGCCCAAGGCAGCACTCTGAAGTCTGTTGATTGTGGCCAACACAGCTTTCAGCTGTTTATGTACAATTGCCAATTCATCCTGCACGCATACCAAGCAGGCACAGTCCCTAACCATCTTCATACAGTTTTTGTCTGTATCACAAGTAATGTACTACCAGCCCAAGTCACTGGGTGCAATCTTAGTTCTCCTGTTACACTACTTTCAGTTCATACTACATTCCAAGGCCAGTTCACACAAAGCTAATATGTGGAAATTTATGCAAAAAAGGAAAAAAAAAAACAAGAAGTTAGTGTAAGAGTTAGTTAGTATACACTTAGATCAAATGATAAAACGCACTCTCACAAATAAAACATAAAACTAAATGAGACAACGCCTTATTGGCTGATTTAGTTTTGCGTTTTATTCATGAGAGTGGGTTTTATCATTTAATCTAAGTTCTAGCACATGTCCTTTCTCCCTCTTGTGTCCTTCACCCTAGTGCTTTTAGGGTGGAGGTTTTAATTTGTTGCAGGGTGGCTGGCTTTTCATTTTTATTTTCATGCTCGGCCAGCCACTGGAAACTGCTTCCTTGTTTTACTCTCTTTTTAAAGTTTCTTGCATCTCTCTGTTGTTTTCTTGTCCTTTTGTTCCTTTTAGTGTTCGTTGACTTTCCTTCATTCTTGTGGTCTTTCTTTTCTTTCTGTGTTGTGTTATATGTCTCGTCTGTTTTATTCTCACACTTGTGGCATTGTTTTATCAGGAACAAGGGACCAATCACCTCGTAGTTTGGTCCCTTTCCCCCTGTTTTAAACCAACCAGCCATCCAAACTACAGAGTGAAATACACAGGTACAATTTGTTTCTATGCAGAAACTAAACTAAATATTACATGGGAAACAGAAACTATCCCAGGTGCTTGCTGTCAGCTATGCAACAACTGCTACACTGACATTGTTATTGACTCATTAGTTCATAAAAGACTTATGGAAACTAAATATCAGTTATCTTTCATCACTTTAAAAATAGAAATGTTCAAATAAAATTCATTTTCATTCTGAAGTTTAGTTAGGCACTAATGTTGTTGTGATTTTTTTTTTTGGGGGGGGGGGGGGGGGGAGATGTTTACCAACTAATACCTGATTACACCCAGGGGTTATGGTTATGGTCTCAGCAAGGTTGGGAAACACTGTTGTAAAGTGATATGCTTTTAGGTTGTGAGAATCTCAACTGATTCTTATACTCATAGTAGGTAGATATTGCTGGTTAATTAATTTTTAAGGCTGGAACATTAGTATTTTGTGTTTAATGTTTTTCATGCTGTATGCATATGTTTGTATTCGAAAATGTTTCGGTCTGGTATCCCTCTGACTGTTCAAATTCTGTAGTTGATGAAAACTGCCTGTGCGTAAAAAGAACACGGTTTCTAACAGAAAAGATAAAATTTGTAATATTCAATTAACAGGGTTAAGGGAATTGAAGCTGAGTAAACTTTTTCTTGAACTGAAATGCTTAAATTAATTAATTTTTCCATTGTGCATGCTTTCTTGCTTTTGTAATTAGAATATTGCAAAGTAAGCCAACTTTCCCTATTTTTATTTCATTGAGTTTGAGCTTAGTAGAAAGTCTCCAACTAACCATATAAGAATTGGAGATGAAAAGAAAAACATTTTGGTCATTTTCCAGTATGAAAGTAATGTTATTTCCTCAGACAATCCCACATATTAAGATACTGATAGCTGAATATATACAGCTGTTTTGCACGTTTTATATTGATCAGTTAGAATAGGATAAGAGCTTTGCTGAGAGCCATAGAGGTTGTGAAAACAGCATAAGAACTTGCTGGAGAGCGACAAAGAGTTTGTTGTGTTATGACGATACAAAATGACTGCACGCTCTTTGCTGGAGGATCTTCAAATATATTTTGATGAATGTCATTTTGGAGGTTGAAGAGGAATTAAAATAATAATGAGTAGGAGAATCACATCTTCAAAGGGTCTCAAACGGAGAAATGCATAATGGCATCAGATTTATGAACAACTGCATCTTACAAGGCACACTACATACAAGTTGAGGCTATGTGTACATGCACCAGGAGCAATAAAATAGCAACAATGATTGTTTTCTATAACAAGGTACTGCAATAATTCTACATATATGCATAAGTTTCTCTCTGCACATAAACATGTGCTATCTGTTCATTTGTTTCTCTCTCACTTCTCTGTTCCTGAATCATCAGAAATGTGTTGGGTGATTTATGCCATCAATTTTTACTGGCCTTTATGTAGCCACAACATTACTTTTAATTGTGTATTTCATTTATAGCATCTCATTTGGTGCGTTTTGTGAAAAATGCATAAGGAAGCAATTCCTAGTCCATCATAGGAACACCATGACATATTCTTGAAACATTCATTTTAGTTTCAGATATATATATATATATATATATATATATATATATATATATATATATATATATATATATATATATATATATATATATATATATATAAAAAACAAAGATGAGGTGACTTACCGAACAAAAGCGCTGGCAGGTAGATAGAAACACAAACACACACATACATACACACAAAATTCAAGCTTTCGCAACAAACTGTTGCCTCATCAGGAAAGAGGGAAGGAGAGGGAAAGACGAAAGGAAGTGGGTTTTAAGGGAGAGGGTAAGGAGTCATTCCCATCCCAGGAGCGGAAAGACTTAAATTAGGGGGAAAAAAGGACGGGTATACAATCGCGCACACACACACACATATCCATCCACACATATACAGACACAAACAGACATATTTAAAGACAAAGAGTTTGGGCAGAGATGTCAGTCGAGGCGGAAGTGCAGAGGCAAAGATGATGTTGAATGACAGGTGAGGTATGAGTGGCGGCTACTTGAAATTAGCGGAGATTGAGGCCTGGTGGGTAACGGGAAGAGAGGATATATTGAAGAGCAAGTTCCCATCTCTGGAGTTCGGATAGGTTGGTGTTGGTGGGAAGTATCCAGATAACCCGGACGGTGTAACACTGTGCCAAGATGTGCTGGCCGTGCACCAAGGCATGTTTAGCCACAGGGTGATCCTCATTACCAGTAAACACTGTCTGCCTGTGTCCATTCATGCGAATGGACAGTTTGTTGCTGGTCATTCCCACATAGAATGCATCACAGTGTAGGCAGGTAAGTTGGTAAATCACGTGGGTGCTTTCACATGTGGCTCTGCCTTTGATCGTGTACACCTTCCAGGTTACAGGACTGGAGTAGGTGGTGGTGGGAGGGTGCATGGGACAGGTTTTACACCGGGGGCAGTTACAAGGATAGGAGCCAGAGGGTAGGGAAGGTGGTTTGGGGAAAGTAGATCAACACCTTCAACCCATTACATGCAGTCTCCCATCCTTCATCAAAGACACCAACCACTTTCTCGAACGTCTGGAATCCTTACCCAATGTGTTACCCCTGGAAACCATCCTTGTAACCATTGATGCCACTTCCTTATACACAAATATTCCAAACGTCCAGGGCCTCGCTGCGATGGAGCATATCCTTTCACGCCGATCACCTGCCACCCTACCTAAAACCTCTTTCCTCATCACCTTAGCCAGCTTCATCCTGGCCCACAACTTCTTCACTTTTGAAGGCCAGACATACCAACAATTAAAGGGAACAGCCATGGGTACCAGGATGGCCCCCTCATATGCCAACCTATTCATGGGTCGCTTAGAGGAAGCCTTCTTGGTTACCCAGGCCTGCCAACCCAAAGTTGGTACAGATTTATTGATGACATCCTCATGTCACATCATCTTTGTTTTATATATATATAACATTTAAAAATTTGTTACGTCTTTGTGCCATTCATAACTTGGTTGAAACAGGCACATATGTGAACTACTGTTTACATTTATGTTGCATGCAATGCAGCATGAGGTGAATCATAAGGAACTTGTTTTCTTTGCTTTGTGTTAATATCTGTCTACCTTTTACACTTCTTGGAGCTGCTGTGGCATGGAACTTGCTTTCTGTTAATGACTGTCTAAAGGCAACAAAGCAGGAACTGATTTTGTAATATGGGTGTTATGTGTTGTTTAACATCAAACTTCTTGTAGACGTGTCATGAGGCAACCAACTACCACTTCACAATATATTATCTCTGTTAGAGATTTTTGTCTTTAATAACTTATAAGAACTATAAAATAACAGTAACACCTCATGTTTCACCAAAAAACTGCCAAGAGGTAATGGTTGGTATTCAATTTGACCAACTAAGAAGCATACAATTGCCCCTTTTCCATGTAGGAAATTGAAACTACTTGGTCCATGCACGTTAGTACTGTCCATTCCCGGACTGTATGTGGTATGATGCCTTATCGAAGGTGTTGTAACTGCGACCGGAACAATCGTGGGGTGGCCGAGAAAGTGCGGCGGGACCAAACGGAGAGTGGCCCACGAGCAAACAAATGAATGGAAAGGACGGACATGAAACAAAGACGGACAATCGAGAGAGACCTTACGACGACAACACGCAAGAAGCAACAGGATGACAGAGACAACCAAATGAATCAAAGACATCCACTAGTAATGAAAGCAAAGAACGGTAACACACTGCCTGTTGAGGCAGGTGCTTAAATACATGATCGGGGCACCGCTATTGGCTGCTGAGACCACGTGTTCCACTGTGGCATCATCGCATTAAACATGGGCCAGGAGGTGTGCGCCGCCACGGCTCATGGCACAATGGTGCAGAGACCTCTAGGGGTCTTCGACGTCCATGCTGTCTGGCACGTATTCCAAATCTGCAGCGCACGGTACCAGAGATTGTGTTGAGCTGCAACCCCGTATGTCAGTCTGTTCATATAGCAATGTGTTGTCAATTTTTATTTAATGTATGGCTTGAAATTCATTTTTCTATCTTTTGCCATCTGATGTTTTATTAATGAAATGTATACTACCAATGATAATTTTACATTTGTTTTATACTGAGATGATGATGATTTTTCGCTCTTCTGTAAAACTAAATTTTTTGACATAAGAGGTTGTTGCTTAACACCATCTTTATGTCATTTGCATGACAGATAAAACTTCGCATGACAGATAAAACTTTTTCTATTTGATCTTTGAAGGAACATGCTCATACTCAATGGGTATAGTCCTTTGTAAGCAAGGAACGATTCTATATTAACAAGAAGCTATCATAGTATCATAAAGTTACATATGGAAGACCTTTAAAAGTATGGCAAATTGTTGTGTTATTTGGGTTCTAAAGGCAGTTTATCAGCTGGTATAGTATGGGTTCAAGAAGCATAGGTCCTTGTGTGACTCTTCAAGCTTTCCCACTGGATATGTTGTAAATAGTCTTCACGGGTTTACTGCCGGATCAAGTTGTGCAAATTCCACAATATTTCCTCAGAGCAACTGTCTGACATCTTCAGGTGATTTAACCTTGCTGGTGGCTAGGTACGACTGACAGTATCCGCACGTCAATGCCCTGTTTCTAGAACAAGCGCGCAAAGAATGCGCAGGCGGCGTGGGTCCATCTTTAATAACCTGGTCCTTCTGATGGAATCAATATATAAAGTATTCTTATGTTTCTAATGATTTTTGGAGACTTTTTTTGATGTTGTTATGACTTATGACACCACTTGATGGCACAGGATTGTATATCAGTTTCATGACTAAAGTTTTCATGATCATATTTCACAGCTTTTGTAAATCTTCCTTTCAAAATGAAGTGTTAGGTATCACTTAGGAATATATTCCCAGACTGTATCATACAATAAAGAATTATCTGTCAGGGGGACATAATTAGGGTAGTCTGGTTTGGGATCACTATGTTCCGTGTTGATTGTTGTGATATTGGGTGGCAATGTCAAGTTTGCTTGGGAGCTATGGTTTCCTGTTGTTCATTTGGTTTCTTTGTTATCTCACAGTTGGACTTCATTTCTCAGAGCACTGCAGTTATTACTGGAAGATAAGAATACAATCCAATATCCAAATTCTCAAAATAAATACAACGCTTCTCAGAAACAATGTGTCGTATAATGTATCCTTATTTACATTGTCCGTGTGTAACAACATTTGCTTATTATTCAGAACTTCACAAATACATTAATATGGACTATGTCCAAAAATGCCTGTTCAAAGTAAAATAGATTTGAATTGAATATTACGTACCACAGTTTATTTCTTGTTTCCATGATGTCATTGTGATTGTCACAACTGTTCTCCTTCCATAGCTTACATCACATCTGCAAGGCAGGACCCACCAACGCAGATTAAACTACCCAACCAGCAGGTATTCCGAATATCGTAAGATTGCCGTTGCTGTTGTGGCTTAGAGATACGCTGTGTCATCCATTCCATAATTCATGCGCATAAAGAAAACAAACACCCCAACAGCAGGCTATAAAAATTTGTTTCTTAACTCAACTTTTTATGGTGATGTTTATCATTTATTGGTTTGGTAGATGCTAGTGCAACCCATCACTTCACCAAAGTGATATGTTACACCACAGATTCTTCCCATTAGGCAGATGGTGTCAATGGTGTCATCACTATTGAAAAGCACAAATAAAAATTTGAACATTTGAAGTTCAAAACTAATTTTAACCTTCTTAACTAAAATTATTGACAGCTTCTCACCCCCCGCCCCAACCCCCCACCCCTCCACCCACTCCCTCCCCGTCCATCCCACCCCCTCACACACACACACACACACGCACACACACACACACACACACACACACACACACACACACACTTTTTTTGTGATGCACGATGACAACTGTAATTGCATTTCTTTTGTGATAAATATACCCATTCATGTGGAATGCCCCACAAAGAATATACCCCTAGCAGGCAATCATTCTTTTAGTATGAATATGAATCCTCAGATAGCAAATATGTATTACCAATAATTAAACAGTTTTACAACATCTTTTCATTTTATATGCATGGACCATCCATTACTAGAACAGTAGCCCTTTCAGCATAATCATCCATATTTCATCCAGCCAACTATATTTTTTGCAGAACACAGGCTTCACTAAGCATACTCATTATATCTTTGGAAATCGTTCAATGTGTTCTACACTTTTGGCAAGCCTGTGAATACAGGTTTTGGTAAGGGTTCTGCAGTGGAGACTATTGAATATGGAAAAGAGGTATGATAGCCATGGCACTCCAAGTGGGGAAAAGAGAATGAAAAAGAAAGACTAGGGATGGTAGAACCTAAGAAAGAAATAAGATGGACTACAAAGACTAATGCCCATTCCTCTCCAAGGATCTCACCCTGGAAGGTTCTGTACCAATGGGTCAGAGAATGAAGATATTTGTCAATTGCATAGAGCTAACTCCATCAACTTCTACTCATCAGGCCCTGAAAAATTGTTCTTACACCCTACTATTAATGCCTAGTGGAGAAGTTAGCAACATGATACAGTAATCACCTTTTTGTTAGTATACTCACAGTCAAATTAAACCAATTCCATGAACTAAGTTAACCAAACTTCCCATAAAATAATCCTCTAATACAAAATGTTAGCAGACTTAATTCCCACTTCCTCTAGGAAGAGTATATGAAACTCTACAAATCCAACAAAGCTATAATGGCCTATTGTGCTGTGTAATGTATTATAGGAAAAACAACATCTATTTTTATGTCATTGGATTCCTTGTCAAGCACTTATGAGACGCATTAGAGCATGTAGAGGTAAATAATACTTTCAGTATTTTTGAGGCTGCCACCAAACCAGATGAGTCACATTTTGTTGTTGGACAGTCTAGAATTAATTAGTTATTGTTCCAGTCCTGAAGGACATTATACAAAACTCAGATGCTTGCATCTTTATGATTCTGGCTTTAAGTTAGCCTATTGGACAGACAACAAACTTGGGTAAGTTCATCTCCTTTGCTACTTTGGAGGAACCTCTAAACTAACAGTACCTACTTCTGCAGTAAATGTCAAGGTACACCTCTTTCCACAGAAAGACTATGTCTACATGGTCATTTAACTCTTCACAGCAATAGTGTCCCTACTTACATATCCTCCTTTCTCACCACCAGGTATATGTCATCCTCTTCCTCTAGGTTCACACAAAAAGACTAGGATACAATATTCTGTTAATACCCCTAAACTGTACCCTCTTTCTCACTCCTATTGTATCCCAAATTCATACCTGGTTTTTAATCTGCATTCTGTGTACTCCTCTGTATATAAACAATCATTATTTGCCTATATGCTCCTTCAACTCTGAATGTCTTCCTATTATATGTTTTTAACCTGTCATATTTACACTTTATGGATAAAGGTATAGCTTCCTTGATTTCCCTGTCAAAACCCATGATACAAACAGCCAGTACCACTTAGAAGAAATAACTCATCCATTACAGGTTTCGTAGCCCATCTTCTGGCCAATATTTGCTAGTTTTTATTGTTTGTCAAATATGAATGAAACCCTATGTTATGCATTACACACCATTTTCCCATTGAGCATGAATTAGTTGTTTTATCATATTGCTCAGAAAGTATAATACACATGCTGTGCTGTGGGGTGATGGACATGAACACACTTCATACGCCGTGATCGCATTGCAGATGTGTAAATGTGTCTGCAGTGCAGTCACGTCATATGAAATGTGTTCATTGTCAGTTGCAATTTAAAGAAGGTGGGAAGAAGGGTGAGAGAGCTATACAGAAATCTAATTCTGAAGAAATATAGCAGACAGCTCAATACGAAGCGGACATCAATCTGCTAAATTCACACAGGATGTGAATTTATCTGAGATGTGGTTTCTCAGTCACACATATTTTGATCATTTCTATGTTATACAGACATTTTTCTTTACCTCTTGAAGCATGTATTAAGAAAACAGCCTTCGGATATGGAATCCCTACAATTTTGTATGGACCTTCATAACTATAGAAAAACTTGCTCATTTCTTCCTTAATTGTGAACAAGGATGAATAGCTTTTACTACCACAATGTCATTCTGCATAAAATTCAGGACAGTTGCTTTATAATTATGTTCTCACACTCAACACTGAGCTGCTTGTTTCAGATACCTCTCTACCTTTTCTTGTAAATCGCTGTAAATTACCTCCTTCATATTTTTAATACTAGTAAACAACTGTACAACAATAAAAACAATACCTACTACCTAAAAATTATCACCCAGTAAAAGACTTAAAAGTATCAGAACTTAAATATAGACCTCATTTATATTGTCATGTCTTCTTAGGTTGATAGTTTCAGGGACAGGAGATCCCAGTTCTGCTACTGACTTCCTGAAAGTCAAGACCCAATATTTCCTTATGCAGTTTTCATTATCTAATCTTTTGACTTCCCCTGTTCACATCCTTGTTTACTGTAAGGTATAGCACAAACAAAATGATTCTTTGTGTCTACCTCTACCCACACCTAGGGTATAGACAAACCTTAAGTCTCTCCCTACAACATGTCTGTTCAGTAATCCATTACTTTTTAATGTATACAATACATCTATGTCGCTTAGCATACTTTGCCCCTCATTGTTTTATCTATCTAGAACCAGTTTTCTGACAGCTAATAACTATAGACTTACTAGTTTGTGTACACTGTATTCATAACTTAACTGTTCGGTTGAATACTCATTCAGGTACAAATATCTGTGATAACAATCCTTAAAACCAATTTATGTCTGAATATAATTACTGTGAACCGTGATTTCCAAACATTCATCCACAGTGCATGCAAAAGTTATGTATTCATTTAAGCATTGATTAGAGTCCAAATATTTCTCACAATCAGGCTTACAGCCATTGTACATTGTAATAACAAATTTCTTTGTAAGCCAGTAACTTTACCCGTACCTTTATATGTGTAGAACTTTTAACTCATTTACCTCCATAGTTGTTTTATTTATACTTAGATTGAGTAATTTGTCCTCTGTTCTCTTCTTTTCTACATTAGAATGAGGTGTGCTGATAGAGGATTCAATCTTTCCTGGTACTTTATGATAAATTAAGTTAACTACACTCCTGGAAATTGAAATAAGAACACCGTGAATTCATTGTCCCAGGAAGGGGAATCTTTATTGACACATTCCTGGGGTCAGATACATCACATGATCACACTGACAGAACCACAGGCACATAGACACAGGCAACAGAGCATGCACAATGTCGGCACTAGTACAGTGATATCCACCTTTCGCAGCAATGCAGGCTGCTATTCTCCCATGGACACGATCGTAGAGATGCTGGATGTAGTCCTGTCGAACGGCTTGCCATGCCATTTCCACCTGGCGCCTCAGTTGGACCAGTGTTCGTGCTGGACGTGCAGACCGCGTGAGACGACGTCATCCAGTCCCAAACATGCTCAATGGGGGACAGATCCGGAGATCTTGCTGGCCAGGGTAGTTGACTTACACCTTCTAGAGCATGTTGGGTGGCACGGGATACATGCGGACATGCATTGTCCTGTTGGAACAGCAAGTTCCCTTGCCGGTCTAGGAATGGTAGAACGATGGGTTCGATGACGGTTTGGATGTACCGTGCAGTATTCAGTGTCCCCTCGACGATCACCAGTGGTGTACGGCCAGTGTAGGAGATCGCTCCCCACACCATGATGCCGGGTGTTGGCCCTGTGTGCCTCGGTCGTATGCAGTCCTGATTGTGGCGCTCACCTGCACGGCGCCAAACACGCATACGACCATCATTGGCACCAAGGCAGAAGCGACTCTCATCGCTGAAGACGACACATCTCCATTCGTCCCTCCATTCACGCCTGTCGCGACACCACTGGAGGCGGGCTGCACGATGTTGGGGCGTGAGCAGAAAACGGCCTAACGGTGTGCGGGACCGTAGCCCAGCTTCATGGAGACGGTTGCGAATGGTCCTCGCCGATACCCCAGGAGCAACGGTGTCCCTAATTTGCTGGGAAGTGGCGGTGCGGTCCCCTATGGCACTGCGTAGGATCCTACAGTCTTGGCGTGCATCCGTGCATCGCTGCGGTCCGGTCCCAGGTCGATGGGCACGTGCACCTTCCGCCGACCACTGGCGACAACATCGATGTACTGTGGAGACCTCACGCCTCACGTGTTGAGCAATTCGGCGGTACGTCCACCCGGCCTCCCGCATGCCCACTATACGCCCTCGCTCAAAGTCCGTCAACTGCACATACGGTTCACGTCCACGCTGTCGCGGCATGCTACCAGTGTTACAAGACTGCGATGGAGCTCCGTATGCCACGGCAAACTGGCTGACACTGACGGCGGCGGTGCACAAATGCTGCGCAGCTAGCGCCATTCGACGGCCAACACCGTGGTTCCTGGTGTGTCCGCTGTGCCGTGCGTGTGATTATTGCTTTGTATAGCCCTCTCGCAGTGTCCGGAGCAAGTATGGTGGGTCTGACACACCGGTGTCAATGTGTTCTTTTTTCCATTTCCAGGAGTGTATATGCTCCTCCAAGCTAACAAATCTTTGCTTTGCTCCAGCACTCTTAACTTCATTTGTCTCTTTATCAGTTCTAAATTGTGCCCTAAAAGTAATAAACCATTGTCACATTACTGCCTGTACGCCTCTTGTCACTGCTGTCAAGATGCTGACAGGAAGCTGGATCAATGTAACAGTTGGATTGCATTGTCATGAATGAGTGTGTAGCTGCCGTTGCTGTTGCTGTAGGTTGATGAGTCACAGCTGTGATCTGTGATGCCTGCTGCAAACTTGTCATGGGGCAAATGGTACCTCTGAAGCCCTCTGAAATTGTAGTCAAAGCTCTTCTGACTCGTGGACTAGTTAGTTTCTTTTTCGTTGTAATTACAGTCAAACAATTTAACAATTGTTCATCAAGTACTCTAATCTCTTCAGTATTGTTAAGTTGCAGCGCTGTCAGTTGCTTTTGTGCAGGAGCGTAATCTTGGCTGTTGACTTCCATTGCTAAGGCTACAGCTGTCAACTCGGGTAGATACTCATACAATAAATTTACCAACCTTCTTCAACAATTTAATTTGCTGGGGAGTTGCGATTTCCTGTTATTCATCAGCGATTTCCTGTTATTCATCATATTTCTTCACACTTGTCAATACCTCTAAATTAGACTTCATTTCTCAAAGTATTGTAGTTATTGCTGGAAATTAAGAATTCAGTCTAGTATCCAAAATCTCAAAATAAATACGATGCTTCTCAGAAACAACAAGTCACATACTGATGAGCCAAAACATTATGACCACCTACTTAAAGCTTTACATACAGCATAGTGAACACATTATTGTCCCCAAGATAGACACGAAGCCCACGCCTACTACAGTAGTACAAGTTTATATGCCAAATAGCTCTGCAGATGATGAAGAAATTGATGAAATGTATGATGAGATAAAAGAAATAATTCAGGTAGTGAAGGGAGAAGAAAATTTAATAGTCATGGGTGACTGGGATTCGAGAGTAGGAAAATGGAGAGAAGGAAACATAGTAGGTGAATATGGATTGGGGCTAAGAAACGAAAGAGGAAGCCGCCTGGTAGAATTTTGTGCAGAGCATAGCTAACACTTGGTTTAAGAATCATGGAAGGAGGTTGTATACATGGAAGAACCCTGGAGATACAAAAAGGTATCAGATAGATTATATAATGGTAAGACAGAGATTTAGGAACCAGGTTTTAAATTGTAAGACATTTCCAGGTGCAAATGTGGTCTCTGACCACAATCTATTGGTTATGAACTATAGATTAAAACTGAAGAAACTGCAAAAAGGTGGGAATTTAAGGAGATGGGACCTGGATAAACTGAAAGAACCAGAGTTTGTACAGAGTTTCAGGGAGAGCATAAGGGAACAATTGACAGGAATGGGGGAAAGAAATACAGTAGAAGAAGAATGGGTAACTTTGAGGGATGAAATAGTTAAGGCAGCAGAGGATCAAATAGGTAAAAAGACGAGGGCTAGTAGAAACCCTTGGGTAACAGAAGAAATATTGAATTTAATTGATGAAAAGAGAAAATATGAAAATGCAGTAAATGAAGCAGGCAAAAAGGAATACAAACGTCTCAAAAATGATATCGACAGGAAGTGCAAAATCGCTAAGCAGGAATGGCTAGAGGACAAATGTAAGGATGTAGAGGCTTATCTCACTGGGGGTAAGATAGATAACTACCTACAGGAAAATTAGAGAGACCTTTGGAGAAAAGAGAACCACTTGTATGAATATCAAGAGCTCAGATGGAAACCCAGTTCTAAGGAAAGAAGGGAAAGCAGAAAGGTGGAAGGAGTATATAGAGGGTCTATACAAGGGCGATGTACTCGAGGACAATATTATGGAAATGGAAGAGGCTGTAGATGAAGATGAAATGGAGATATGATACTGCGTGAAGAGTTTGACAGAGCACTGAAAGACCTGAGTCGAAACAAGGCCCCCGGAGTAGACAACATTCCATTAGAACTACTGACAGCCTTGGGAGAGCCAGTCCTGACAAAACTCTACCATCTGGTGAGCAAGATGTATGAGACAGGCGAAATACTCTCACACTTCTAGAAGAATATAATAATTCCAATCCCAAAGAAGGCAGGTGTTGACAGATGTGAAAACTACCGAACTATCAGTTTAATAAGTCACAGCTGCAAAATACTAACGCAGATTCTTTACAGACGAATGGAAAAACTGGTAGAAGCCGACCTCGGGGAAGATCAGTTTGGATTCCGTAGAAATGTTGGAACACGTGAGGCAATGCTGACCCTACGACTTATCTTAGAAGATAGATTAAGGAAAGGCAAACCTACGTTTCTAGCATTTGTAGACTTAGAGAAAGCTTTTGACAATGTTGATTGGAATGCTCTCTTTCAAATTCTGAAGGTAGCAGGGGTAAAATACAGGGAGCGAAAGGCTATTTACAATTTGTACAGAAAGCAGATGGCAGTTATAAGAGTTGAGGGGTATGAAAGGGAAGCAGCGGTTGGGAAGGGAGTGAGACAGGGTTGTAGCCTATCGCCGATGTTATTCAATCTGTATATTGCGCAAGCAGTAAAGGAAACAAAATAAAAATTTGGAGTAGGAATTAAAAATCCATGGAGAAGAAATAAAAACTTTGAGGTTCGCCGATGATATTGTAATTCTGTCAGAGACAGCAAGGGACTTGGAAGAGCAGTTGAACGGAATGGACAGTGTCTTGAAAGGAGGGTATAAGTTGAACATCAACAAAAGCAAAATGAGGATAATGGAATGTAGTTGAATTAAGTCGGGTGATGCTGAGTGAATTAGATTAGGAAATGAGACACTTAAGGTAGTAAAGGAGTTTTACTATTTGGGGAGCAAAATAACTGATGATGGTCGAAGTAGAGAGGATATAAAATGTAGACTGGCAATGGCAAGGAAAGCATTTCTGAAGAAGAAAAATTTGTTAACGTTGAGTATAGATTTAAATGTCAGGAAGTCATTTCTGAAAGTATTTGTATGGAGTGTAGCCATGTATGGAAGTGAAACGTGAACGATAAATAGTTTAGACAAGAAGAGAATAGAAGCTTTCAGAATGTGGTGTTACAGAAGAATGCTGAAGATTGGGTGGGTACATCACATAACTAATGAGGAGGTATTGAATAGAGTTGGGGAGAAGAGGAGCTTGTGGCACAACTTGACTAGAAGAAGGGATCGGTTGGTAGGACATGTTCTGGGACATTGAGGGATCACCAATTTAGTATTGGAGGGCAGCATGGAGGGTAAAAATCATAGAGCGAGATCAGATTCAGAAGGATGTAGGCTGCAGTAGGTACTGGGAGATGAAGAAGCTTGCACAGGATAGAGCAGCATGGAGAGCTGCATCAAACCAGTCTCATGACTGGAGACCATAACAACAACTACTTAAAGCATGTTGGTCCACCTCTGGAATGCAATTCATCAGTGATTCTACATGCCGTTGATTTGACAAGTACTTGATAGGTTTCCAGAGGTTTGTGGTACCAGATACCTTCGCACAGGTGGCACATTTCCCATAATTTATGGGTAGCTGGTTAGTTGGTGCGGAGCTGACACTCGATAGCATTTCACTTGGGCTTTGTTAGATTCAGGTAAGCCGAATTTGATGCCAAGACATCAATGTGAGTTCACTATCAAACCACTGCAGCACGATTTTAGCCTTGTGATTGGGGCACTTGTCATGTTGGTAAATGCCACTGCTGTTGGATAAGACATGAAGTGTAAGTGGTTACAGATGGTCCGTAATAATGTTCACAAAGTCCACAGCTATTACCTCAGGCCCTATGGAAGCCCAGGCGAATGTCTCCCATAACATAGTACTGTTCCACTGGCCTGCGTCCGTGGCCAGCTGCATGTTTCGAGGAGCCTTTCACTTGGATGATGACGTATCTGGCCACGACAATCAACCTGGTTTAACAATAAATGGGTTTCATATGATCAGGTGACAGTTCCAGTGATCCGCAGTCCAATCTTCATGATACCATGCGCTCTGTAATCATAATTGACAGGTTCAGCAGGTATAGATCTATGTGGGTCTTCCTCCTATGTATTTCTTGGTCTAGTGTACCATCTGCCTTCGTTATTAGTATGTGTAATAAATGAAGACAAACATTCTCCTCTATTTCCACAGTGAATGTAATGTGATAAGATCTTATGGGACCAAACTGCTGAGGTCATTGGTCCCTAAGCTTACACACTACTTAATCTAACTTAAACTAACTTACGCTAAGGACAACACACACACCCATGCCTGAGGGAAGCCTTGAACCTCTGACGGAGGGAGCCGCGCAGACTGTGACAAGGCATCTCAGACTGTGTGGCTACCCTGCGCAGCGAATGTAATGTTTTGGTGGGTACTGTTAAAGAGATCCAGAAACCCATCCAGTTCCTGTCTGGTATGCTCCCACACCATGAAAGTATTGTTGTCATAGTGGAAGAAGTGTTTGCTATTTCAAGAGCCAACATCAAATCCTGCCTGTCCCAGTTCATACCACTATCCAACTGTGACCCTCCAACACTCACACGTAACCTTCCCCTGGTCACCTTCCAGGAATTCCTAACTTCCAATCTTGCCTCACCATCCTTCCTCAGGTTCCTTTCAGCAGAAAGAAGTACTGCCTTACACAAACTAAAAACAGATCCTGACCTGATCATCCTCCTGGCAGACAAAGGTTCCACTACTGTTGTGATGAACCAGAGTGGCTACCTGGCAGAGGGTCCCTGCCAATTGTCCAACACCTCCACCTACAAGCTCTACCAAAGTGACTCCATCCCAGAAGTCCAACATAACCTCCAATCCTTGATGGAATCTGTAGGTCCTTCCCAGAACCTCTTCCCTGAATCCATCTTCCTTCTCATCCAAAAAACAGCCCACACACCCACCTTCTACATGCTCCCCAAAATCCTCAAACCTAACAATCCTGGGCACCCCATTGTGGTTGGTTACAGTGGCCCCACCAACAGAATTTTGGCCCTTGTTGACCAATATCTGCAATCAACTGTCCAAAACCTAGCCTTTCATATTAAAGATACCAACCACTCCTGCAATGGCTCTCCACAGTCCACACACCCTTACCTCCCAGGTCCTTACTCGTCACTGTAGATGCAAGCTCCTTATACACCAACATCCCTCATGCCCATGGCCTTGCAGCAATTGAACACTACCTATTCAGTGCTCTACATATTCAAAACCCACCAGTTCATTCCTCGTACACCTAACCAACTACATCCCAGTCCGTAACTACTTCACCTCGACGGGAAGGTATACAAACAAATTTCGGGCACAGCCATGGGCACACCTGGCAACCACTTAATGGGGCATCTAGAGGAAACATTCCTAGCTACCCCAAACCCCAGTCTGGTTCAGGTTTATTGATGATATGTTTACAATCTGGACCCAAAGCCACGACACCTTGTCCTCATTATTCCACAATCTCAACACCTTCTCTCCCATCTACTTCACTTGGTCCTCCTCCACCCATCACACCATCTTCTTAGACATCAATCTCCTCCTCTCAGATATCTCCATCCATACCTCAGCCCTCATCAAACCCCGGTGTCATTGCAGTCCATAGGGTGATGAAAAAGGTAGATGCATCCCTGCCCATACACACTCTTTTTCTCACTTTTGATAGAGCGGTGCATTCGTCAGAGGTCAAAGCAGGCAATGAAGTTGTCACAGTCTGACTGCTCATTCTGAACCTGATGCACTGCTACTGGGATGTCCTGTTGACACCCGGCCAATTGTGTAACCTGTGATAGGGATGCTCACGAGGGCGATTGTCTGCCTCTTTTTCCCTGCTGCATCATTTGCAATGCGACCATGCAGACATGCAACCTCAAATTCAGCAACACACTTGTAAAGTCACCCAGTTTCACATTAGCATCCCTGTCTTCCACTCCAGCTGTGCAACAGGCCACGAACTTCTGCCTCAAGGGGCGAGGTCACCTGCTACACAACCGGCAGGCTGAAAGGACAGAAGGAATACTCCCATGAAGCCTTCTTTCATCCCTCCAGCCCACAAACATCAGAGTCTTCCTCCACCAACCAGAAGGGCTCTAAGAAATCAGACAAAGGCAAATGGTCTTCTCCTTCACTGATGTGAAGATCGTCTTCAGTGGTGTCACCACATGATACTCTCACCTGGCCAGCCTACGTGTTGCCGCTGTGCACCGCGAACTGTTTTTCTGCCCTGGACTTGCAGACCGACAGAAGGAGAATGCTGATGCCTCTATAGATCTCATGGAGCAGGATCCTCCAGCCTGTGAGCCCTGTAGCAGAGTGTCTTCAAAGGCTGGCACTCAGCAGCTGCCAAGGTGACACCCCTCTCATTTTTTCGCTCCTCCCCTTTCTTTGTCATGACTCTCCTCCAATGGAATGTTCGTGGCCTTAGATCCAACAAAGAGGACTTGGGACTGCTCTTTAAATCACAGTTCTCTGCCTTGTGGAAACAAAATTGCATCCTCACGATGGCTTTGATCTCTCGCATTTCTTTCTGGTCCAACTTCACCTTCCCTCCAAGGACGACAGTATTCTGTCTCATGGGGGAGTCATGCTGCTTATCCGGGATGACATGCAGATTCATACTATCTCCCTGCCTGTCCAGCTTCAAACTGATGCAGTCTGCATTTCCGTTCCTCACTTCACATTTTACTTTCATACTATTTACAGCCCCCCATCATTCGGTGTCACCAGGGCAGACTTCCTCCAGCTTATTGGGCAACTCCTTTCTGCTGTTTGGTGACTTCAGTGTACATCATCTCCTTTTGCACTCTCCCAGAACCTGTCATAGTGGTGCCCTCCTGTTGGTCCTTCTCAATCAACTTAACCTCATCTGACTTAACACAGGAGAACCCAAGTTCCTTTCAGACTGGAGGCACATATATTCCCATTTGGACCTCTCCTTCTGCACTGCCCAGCTTGTCCATTGTCTTGAGTTGTCCATTATCTCTGACACATACTTGAGTGACCATTTCCTGTGTGCTATCCATTGCTGACCTACATGCACACCCAAATGGCAGCTTTCTAAAGCGAATTGGAGGCTTTACTCCTCCCTGGTGACCTTCAACAAACATCATTTCCCCAGTTGTGATGACCATGTAGAATATCTTACAAACATTATTCTTACCACCAAAGAACTTTCCATTCCTCGCACTTCCTCTTTACCATGCCATGTCCTGGTCCCTTGGTGAACTGAGGCATTCTACATTCTAATGACTTAAAGTGTGAGTGTGAATCTGGATTATATTGGTTTATTCCCCCAAACCAACTTCCACTTCTTCACGAGGTTACTTACTTGGAACCGAGTGAGGTAGCGCCGTGGTTAGACACTGGACTCGCATTCGGGAGGACGACGGTTCAATCCCGCGTCCGGCCATTCTGATTTAGGTTTTCCGTGATTTCCCTAAATCGCTCCAGGCAAATGCCGGGATGGTTCCTTTGAAAGGGCAAGGCCGACTTCCTTCTTCATCCTTCCCTAATCCGATGAGACCGATGACCTCGCTGTCTGGTCTCCTTACCCAAACAACCCAACCCAACCCCAACTTACTTGGGACTTGCAGTCACTCTTCTTTACTGGCTAGCCGGCTGGAGGAAACTCTCTTGACTTATTCTCTATTGAATAACGCTAGGTACAGGAATTTTTAGACTCATTATACTTATGAAATAATAGACATACAAACTTTACTTTTTATCAGTTAACGATGTATTTACCCTCCATACGCAATAAAACTCTCACTTTCCACATAAATTTGTAACTTCCTGTAAGTCTCTCATACAGCCGAATGTCAGAAACAAATTGAGTTACAGTTAAAAGAAAGTTGGCTTAGATACCATAACTTTTCTTAACATGAATCAGAAAATAAGTCTTGCCTATAGCAAGCTTACGTCAAGAGTTCTTTTTCAACTGTCCTTGTTTTAATAACAATAATCAATGAGACAATAAGCACAGAGCTGCATGTAAACTCCATGGTTCTTCCTTACAAACTCACTAAAACATCTATGGATTGCCCGACAGGTAGTTGTTGGTGCCGTTCATCCACTGTGTCTACTTTCTTCCCGCGACTGATTTTAAACCTGCACACACAAACATGTGATGCACAATAGGTAGGATTCTACCATCCCACACTCATATCCAGAGTATCATGTCTTCGAGATGGTAGAAGGCTGAGTGGTTCTAGAATTTACACAGAAATTCTCGAATCACTACAGCATGCTGCAATGCAATTCGTGCACAGAGATGTGCTCTCCATGATTTTAACTGTCACCCTACGATGGCAAGCTGCATTTGTTATAAACAGTTACGTGCTCATTGTCATCGTGTTCTTCAGCATAGCAAAGAAGCTAGCTGGTTTTCATTTACTAGTTCTTTCAACAGTTCCACTCCCTCTTCCATCGTGTGGGCCAACCTCCGACGGCTCTCTGGGACCAAGGTCCATCCCCCGGTTTCTGGCCTGACCATAGCAGATGATATCTTATTGAACCCTATTGGTATCTTCAACATCTTGGGCCATTAGTTTGTGGAGATTTCAAGCTCCACCATCTATCACCCTGCCTTCCTCCATCGGAAACAAGTGGAGGTGGCTCAGGCGATATCCTGCTCTTCTCAGAGTCGTGGGTGCTACAGTGCTACGTTTAGTATGGGAGAGCTAGATCATGCTCTCACTTCATCCCGATCCTCCACCCCAGAGCTGGATGATGTTCACAGTCGGATGTTGCAGAACCTTTCCCTAGTGCTCAAGCACTTTCTCCTTTGTACATACAATCGCATCTGGGAGGAGGGCACCTTTCTTAAATGCTGGTGTGCAGCCACTGTCATACACGTACCTAAGCCCAGTATGGTGGTTAGAGTCTCGCAATTTACTAACCACTGCACAGTGTGGATTTTAAGTGCACCGTTCTGCAGTTGACCATTGTGTCGCTTTGTCATCCCATGTCATGAATGGTTTTCTTTGGAAACACTTGACTGTGGCATGTTTTTTGATGTGTAGAAAACCTATGACACCTGGTGGAGGACTGGTATGCTGCATACTCTGTACATGTGGGTCTTCCATGGCTGCATGCCCCATTTCCTTCAGGATTTAAAAAAAAAAAAAAAAGTATTCAAGGTACGTGTGGATTCTGACTTGTTGGACACCTTTATCCAGGAAAATGATGTGAATCAGGGTTCCATCGTGAGCGTCATCCTCTTTGCTATCACCATTGACTCTTACAATAGCCTGTCCCCCACTGGGAATCTCTGGCTCCCTTTTCGTTAATGATTTTGCCATCTGTTGCAGTTCTCCACAGACTTGTCTCCCTGAGTGGCTTCTTCAGCATTGTCTTCTACTCATGGAGCATGGACAATGGCTTTCGTTTTTCCATCAACAAAACCACTTGTGTGAATTTCTGACAGTGCAATTGGTTTCTTCCACTGTCTTTACATCTTGGGCATGTTGCTCTTCTGTTCATTGAAGTTACGGAATTCCTGGGACTCATGATTGATAGGAAACTGTCTTGGTCCTTCCACGTGTGTTACTTGGCTGTCCACTGTATGCGGTCCCTCAGTGTCATGTGTGTCCTCAGCAGTACTTCCTGGGGAGCGGATCAGTCCACCTTTCTCTCTCTGTAGGCTATAGGTGTTTCATTTATGCATCTGCACATCTGTTCCTTTTATGCCGTCTCATTACTATCCACCAACGTGGCATCCCTTTGATCACTGGCACCTTTTACTCTAACCTTGTTGAGAATCTGTATGCAGAAGCTGCTGCACTGCTACTGCCATACTACCTTGATTTCCTCCTCAGCATATACACATTCCATTTGCCTGCCATGCCTGGCTACTCATCTTATAGCTCCTTCTTTGATTGCCAGTATGGAGCGTGTGCCTCTTCCTGTTACCTCCCGGAATTCACTTTCGGCTGTTGCTCCAACCGCTTAACTTCACACTACCTGCCTCTTCCTTGATGGGTGTGAATCCTTCACCACTTTGGCCTTGTGCAGCAGCCTGTGTTCACCATGGCCGTCATTCACTTCCTAAGGACACTACTCCAGCCTCGCTCTGTCACTATAATTTTCTTGATCTTCGCACAGAACCTCACGATAGTACCTTTGTGTACACTGATGGCTCTCGGACTGACTGTGGTGTCGAGTGTGATGTTTTTCAGTACTGGCTTCAGGAATACTCCTTACTATGTACAGCAGAGCTCTTTGTCCTGTGTCAGGCCATGCACACAGGCTTTTCAATTGCATCATGTGCTCTCACTCTCTCAGTGCCCTTCAAAACCTCTGTGTGCTGTACACTGTCCATCCCTTCATGCATCAGGTCCAGGCAAGCTGTCACTTGCTTACTCTTGATGGAGCAACAGTGATGTTTATGTGGGTTCCTGGTCACATTGGTCTGACAGGAAACAAGGCCACTGACTCTGCTGCTGATGCTGCAGTCCTTGTATCTCAGCCTGCTAGTTCTTACATCCCCCCTGATGATCTCTGTGTTGCCATTGTCAGCAGGTGGTGTCACTTTGGCACCACAACTGGTCCTGCCTCCATGGGAACAAGCTCCAGGTTATTAGGCCTCTCCCAGTGGCTTCGAAGACCTCTCAGTCCTTCCACTATGACGATATCATGTTAGTTAGGTTGGGTATTGGACACTGTCTTTTTAGCCATCAGCATTTGTTAAGTGGTTCTCCCCTAATACTTCGTACTCATTGCACTCAACCTTTGACTGTCTGCCATTTCCTGATGGAATGCCCTTTTTTTAACCGCCTACATTCCTGTTTGTGTTAGCCGTCTGAGTTATTGGCCGTTTTAGCAAACGACATGTGGGCTGTCGTCCGCATTTTCCTTTTTGTCCATCATGTCAATATGCAAAGGAAATTTAATCTTTAGTTTAGGACCTCCATTTCTGTATGGCTTTTTTTATGGGCCTTTCTCCATGCCCCTGTTTTTAGCTGCATTTCCTTCTATCGATTGAGTTTAACTTGTAGTCATTTTTAACTCCTTTTTTCTTTGTGTTCTGCAATTGTGGCGTGGGCACGTATGACTCTAGTTGTTTTTGTGCCTAAAACAAAACAAACAAGAAGGAAAACCAAAAGTACCTGCACTTCGACAGCTGCCACCAGTTCCACAACAAAGAATCCCTCCCATACAGCCTTACCGCCTGTGGCAGATGCATCTGCAGTGATGAGAACTGCCTCACCCAGTATGCTGAAGGACTAACGAAGGTCTTCATAGACAGGCCATAGCCTCCATACCTAATATACACACAGATATTTCGTGCTGCATCCCCACACGGACTTGATCCACACATACATACCAAGAACCAACCACAAAGAAGTGCCCCCTCTTCATGCAGTACCACTCAGGATTGGAACAACTGAAACATACATCGTCAGGGCTTTGATTATCCATCATCATGCCCTGAAACAAGAGAATCCTACCCAAGATATTTCCATCCCTTCACAAAGCGGTGTTTTGCCACCCACCTAGCCTCCACAGCATCTTAGTCCATCCTTACGCCACTCCCACCCCAATCTCCTACCACTGGGATCATATCCTTGTGGAAGACCCAGATGCAAGACCTGTCCTATCCACCCAGCACCACTTCTCCAGTCCTGTCAAGGTTTATCCTAACCCATCCGAGGCTGGCCCACCTGTGAAAGCAGGCATGTTATATACCAGCTGTGCTGCAACCACTGCACAGTGTTATACATTGATGTGACAACCAACCAACTGTCAATGAGAATGAATGGCCACCACCAAACTGTTGCCAAAAACAATGTGACTACCCAGTGGCACGAAATGCAGCAGAGCTCAGCAAGTGAGATTTCAATGACTGCTTCAAAACCTCTGCCATATGGACCCTCCCCACCACTTGCAGATTTTCTGAGCTTGACAGATGGAAGCTATCCTTACAGCTCTTCCTTTGCTCCTGTAACCTCCCTGGCCTAAATGTAAGGTAACTCACTGTCCCCCCATGCCGTGTCCATAGCAGTACACACCCAGCTGGTGTGTACTGCCATCACACACTCTAGTCTATGAAACCATGTGCCCAGCTGTTTGCCATCAGCTCATTCTACCTGCACCCCCTAGCTAGTCCACAGACGGCATCCCATTCTCCCATGAGCCTCTCCGCACTTCCCCCAACCCCCTCCCTCCCTCCCGCCTCTCTCCATCCCTCATCCCACTCCACCCTCCAGCCTCACCTCACCCCCTTACCCCAGTACTCTCACTGGGGGACAGAAAAGAGCTGGCAGTCAAGTGAGCAAAGCAAAGCTCTGTACTTTTTGTTTGTGTACCTGTCGACGACACAGCGCATGTGCATTTCAGTGAGTCATCTTCTTTATTCCTAAATAATGTAACTTCTTACATATATACACCATCAGCAGGTTGTTGTTGTGGTCTTCAGTCCAGAGACTAGTTTGATGCAGCTCTTCGTGCTACCCTATCCTGTGCAAGCTTTTTCATCTCCTAGTACCTATTGCAACTTACATCCTTCTGAATCTGCTTAGTGTATTCATCTCTATTTTTATTCTCCACGCTGCCCTTCAATACTAAATTGGTGATCCCTTGATACCTCAGAACATGTCCTACCAACCGATCCCTTTTTCTAGTCAAATTGTGCCACAAATTTCTCTTCTCCCCTATTCTATTCAATACCTCCTCATTAGTTATGTGATCTATCCATCTAATCTTCATAATCTTCAGCATTCTTCTGTAGCACAACATTTCGAAAGCCTCTATTCTCTTCTTGTCCAAACTATTTATTGTCCATGTTTCTCTTCCATACATGGCTACATTCATACAAATACTTTAAGAAACGACTTCCTGTCACTTATATCTATAGTCAATGTTAACAAACTTCTCTTCTTCCTTGTCATTGCCAGTCTACATTCTAGGCGCTCAGTCCGGAACCGCGCAACTACTAGGGTCGCAGGTTCGAATCCTGCCTCGGGCATGGATGTGTGTGATGTCCTTAGGTTAGTTAGGTTTAAGTAGTTCTAAGTTATAGGGGACTGATTACCACAGATCTTTAGTCTCATAGTGCTCAGAGCCATTTGAACCAGTCCACATTTTATATCCTCTCTATTTCAACTATCATTATTTTGCTCGCCAAATAGCAAAACTCATCTACTACTTTAAGTCCTAATCTAATTCCCTCAGCATCACCTGATTTAATTCGACTCCATTCCATTATCCTCGTTTTGCTCTTGTTGATGTTCATCTTACATCCTCCTTTCAAGACACTGTCCATTCCATTCAACTGCTCTTCCAGGTCCTTTGCTGTCTCTGACAGAATTACAATATCATCGGCGAACCTCAAAGTTTTTATTTCTTCTCCATGGATTTTTAATTCCTACTCCAAATTTTTATTTTGTTTCCTTTACTGCTTGCGCAGTATACAGATTGAATAACATCGGCGATAGGCTACAACCCTGTCTCACTCCCTTCCCAACCACTGCTTCCCTTTCATGCCCCCTTGACTCTTATAACTGCCATCTGGTTTCTGTACAGATTGTAAATAGCCTTTTGCTCCCTGTATTTTACCCCTGCCACCTTCAGAATTTGAAAGAGAGTATTCCAGCCAACATTGTCAAAAGCTTTCTTTAAGTCTACAAATGCTAGAAACGTAGGTTTGCCTTTCCTTAATCTATCTTCTAAGATAAGTCGTAGGGTCAGTATTGCCTCACGTGTTCCAACATTTCTATGGAATCCAAACTGATCTTCCCCAAGGTCGGCGTCTACCAGTGTTTCCATTCATCTGTCAAGAATTTGTGCTACTATTTTGCAGCCATGACTTATTAAGCTGATAGTTCGGTAATTTTCACATCTGTCAACACCTGCTTTCTTTGGGATTGGAATTATTATGTTCTTCTTGAAATCGGAGGGTATTTCGCCTGTCTCATACATCTTGCTCACCAGATGGTAGAGTTTTGTCAGGGCTGGCTCTCCCAATGCTATCAGTAGTTCTAATGGAATGTTGTCTACTCCCAGGGCCTTGTTTCAACATAGGTTTTTCAGTGCTCTGTCAAACTCTTCGTGCAGTGTCATATCTCTCATTTCATCTTCACCTACATTCTCTTCCATTTCCCATAATGTTGTCCTCAAGTACATCGCCCTTGTATAGCCCTCTATATACTCCTTCCACCTTTCTGCTTTCCCTTCTTTGCTTAGAACTGGGTTTCCATCTGAGCTCTTGATATTCATACTAGTGGTTCTGTTTTCTCCAAAGGTCTCTCTAATTTTCCTGTAGGCATTATCTATGTTACCCCTAGTGATATATGCCTCTACATCCTTACATTTGTCCTCTAGCTATCTCTGCTTATCCATTTTGCACTTACTGTTGATATCATTTTTGAGACATTCGTATTCCTTTTTGTCTGCTTCATTTACTGCATTTTTATATTTTTCCTTTCATCAATTAAATTCAAAATATCTTCTGTTGTGCAAGGATTTCTACTAGCCCTTGTCTTTTTACCTACTTGATCTTCTGCTACCGTCACTATTTCATCTCTTAAAGCTACCCATTCTTCTCCTACTGTATTTCTTGCCCGCATTCTTGTCAATCTTTCCCTAATGCTCTCTCTGAAACTCTATACAACCTCTGGTTCTGTCAGTTTATCGAGGCCCCATCTCCTTAAATTCCCACCTTTTGCAGTTCATGACCAATAGATTGTGGTCAGAGTCCACATCTGCCCCTGGAAATGTCTTACAATTTAAAACCTAGTTTCTAAATCTCTGTCTTTCTATTATATAATCTATCTGAAACCTTCTAGTATCTCCAGGCCACTTCCATGTATACATCCTTCTTTCATGACTCTTGTACCAAGTGTTAGCTATGATTAAGTTATCATCTGTGCAAAATTCTACCAGGCGGCTTCCTCTTTCATTCCTTACCCCAAGTCTATATTCACCTACTATGTTTCCTTCTCTCCCTTTTCCTACGCTTGAATTCCAGTCACCCATGACTGTTAAATTTTCTTCTCCCTTCACTATCTGAATAATTTCTTTCATCTCATCATACATTTCATCACTCTCTTCATCTATCAGCAGTTATGTAAATTATTAGTGTTACACCTAAGTGAGTTATCATTGTTCAGGCTTAGTGTTGTTACCAGTCTTGATGTGGTATATAGGGGCATGAACAGTGATCACTGTGAAGGACACAGAGATGATTTGTACTCATGGGAGACAGCAATATCATTGCATCACATACCTTGAAAAGGGCCTCGTTGTGGTTCTCCGTATGATCAACTGGTGAAATCATGCAGTATCTGGATTTGTGAGGCTTTAGGATGTGACAGTGGTCCATTGTTGATCTGCATGGAAATGTGGGGGCAGGCATACTCATTGTTAGGGTTCTGGTCAACCACGTCTGTTCATCACAAGGGAGGATCACCATATTGTGCATTGTGCATATTGTAACCCCTCCACATCTATACCTGCCATTTGAGAACTCCTTTCAACATTCTGTGTCATCTACACCCTTGGTGAGAGACCAGCTGCAGCCAGACAAGGGAACTACCATAGCAAGCATAGGGTACCGTTAACATCAATACACAAACAGCTGTGTTTTGAATGATGCTGTGACCAGGAAGCTGCCAAATGGTGAATCAGGGTTTTGCACTATCCAGGATGACCATCGTCTGAAAACGTGGTAATGACCTAGGGAGAGGTCCCATTCTTCCAATTTTTTTTGGAGAGATATAGCTTTGTTATTTGTGGCATCATGGTGTGCGGAGTCATCAAATGTGACTTCTGGTCATGGCTAGTGGTGATTGAGGGAACATAGTTGGCGCAGTGATGTTCTGCACCCATATGTGACCCCGTGCATTACTGTTGTGATGCCATTTTTCAGCATTTTCATCCACACGACACATGTGTTTGTGAACTTTTGCATGATGTTGAGGTACTCGCATAACCAACAGGATCCCCAGATTTGTCCCTGATAAAATGTGTGGGATACTCTTGGACCTCAACTCTGTCCCAGTGCCAGTATCCAGGATGTCAAGTACGAGTTACAAAAGTTGTGGGCCAGCTTGCTCCAGGAGAGGATACAGAGGCCTTACGACGCCCTCCCCCGGCCATATCAGTGTGTAAATTTGACTTGGTTTTGTAATCAGTGAAATAACAACACATACCCTCTCAAACTGTAATGTTTGATTTCATTTCATTTCCTCTTCCCCTTGTGAATGCTTCACTATTTTGTCAGGAAGAATATTTCAAATTCAGCTACAAGTTCTACAAGCAAACAGATGGCTTGGCAATTTCGGTCAATATGATTTGCTAATTGAAATACATAAAACTTAGAAACAGCTCCACAAAAATATAAAGTTTGCCTTGGAGCACCAAGCAGATGAATTCCTACCCATAAGTATTTAGTTACGGAATAAAGAAAATCCTATTTTGAAGTTTATTGGAAATTCTCAAGGACTCTCACTACTATCTGTCACTCTTCTTGCAATCCCCAGCACACAGATAGGCAGTATTTTTGTACTAACTCAATAAACGTTGTGACAAAGCAAGCAGGGATAATTTTAATTCCCCCCTAGTTTCGCCATCTGTCTCCTTAAATTCATTTTTTCATGATTAACTATTTGTCATTAACATACATGAATATAATCTGTGTTTTCATAAAAGGGAAAGATTAGCGCTTCGTTTTAAAGACTATAACACCAGATCTAATTTTGTGCTTAGTTTTAGGTATGTAATTGATTTTCTAATTTATTTTGACTATTCCTAGTTAGTATATTTTGTTATAGGGTGAAATCAGTAATTGTTTCTAAACTTAAATTCTATTGTTGACATATAAACAAATATAAATTCTGTAATAATTATAAACATTTGGAAGACAAAATACTAGTAATCTTAAAGTATCTATTTAGCTCTATTTGAAAACATGTTTGCAAAGCCAGCCCTTAATTAATTCCAAAGTAATTAACAGTTTTGTCAAAAGTATTGTTTACGTAACTATATTTGTTAATTTCATGATGTAAACAAATAATTCGGCCTAACTCCTGTAGTAGAGGAAACTGTTAAAAAGAACTAATTTTTCAATGTATTCAGTTAATCGAATGAGTTAAGTATTAATTTTAATTTCTGTAAATTAAACATCAAACAATGTGTACTTTCAGGGCCTATTATTGTGACGATATATAAGGGCCTGATTTTTAGTCACGAGACAGTCAGTCCACGGCCGAGTTTCAGATGAGAAACCTTTATTGGTTAGACCACACACACACACACACACACACACACACACACACACACAGAGAGAGAGAGAGAGAGAGAGAGAGAGAGAGAGAGAGAGAGTCAACACAAGATAAAAAAATAGAATGTTGGTATTCCAGTTGCTATGGGTTTATTTATCAATTTTCATTTTTTATTTGTAGCTGCCTGAGTTTACATATTGTCATTTTACCATAGTCAGTAGAGCTGTGGACAGTAGAAAATGGAGTGCCAAGTGGAGAAATTGGAACATTTCTGGTGTATCCTTCTGTTTGAGTACAGTAGAGGGGTGACAGTAGCAGAGGTAGCCAGAAGCATTTGTGCCATGTAAGGGGATAAGCAATTGGATGGGGCACAGCAACAAAATGGTTTTCTGGAAGAACGTTTTGACATTAGTGACTATTTATGTTCAGGAAGACCTTTGGGATTTGATAAAGATCATTTAAACACATTAATCCACAGTGATCCATATTGCTGTACTCAAGAACTGGTAGATGTGATGAACTGTGATCATTCCACCACCATGTGATATTTCTTTGCAATGGGGAAGGTTAAAAAATAGGAATTTTTAACTTTGTGCAGCCCTGTCAGCAACTGTGATAATTGAACATGTAACATGGCAGCCTGAGCTGCAAATAGAATCCAAACTTTACCCAGGTTTCAGCCAAAATATTATGGCCTTCTTCAGAAGCAAGTGACACTAAACTACTTCTGAAGAAGGCCAAATTATTTTGGCTGAAACCTGGGTGAAGTTTGGTTTCTCAGTTGCAACTGAGGCTGATGTGTTACATGTTTAAAAAATTGGGTGCATGGGTACTGCATCCTTTAAGCTGATATCACAAATATCAGCAGGTGACCACATATGCATCTCAGTTTGCTTGTCATCAGTTGGCTCATGAACAACACCAACCGTTCCTGACCAACTATTCCTGATCTGTATTGTTACTGGTAATGAGAAATTGTGTTTTTATACTAACATAAGGAAAAGAAAGAAATGGTTGGACCAAACAAAGTAGCGACTCCCCATTCAATGACCCACTGGCACCCACAACAGGTAATGTTATGCATCTGATGGAGTAGCGACAATGGTGGACTACAAATTGCTTCCCTTGTCAACAACTGAGATGTCTTGCAGACACAATCCAAGAACACTAACCAGGAAGACTGTGTGAAGTGATGCTACTCCATGATAATGCCCACCCACATTCTGCTAGATGACAAAGAACAATATACAGGAGTTGGGCTGGGAAGTCATTCCGCATTCACTTTATTCACCTGATCTTGCACTCTCAGATTTCATCTTTCCTGCTCTCTAGCAAACAACCTGCAATGAACTTCCTTTCTCTAAGAAAATGGGCTCCAAACATGGCTCAATGAGTTCTTTGTCTCAAAACCACATGATTTCTACAGTCGCAGAGTAGGAAAGTTACTCCAGTGTCAGCAGACTGTTCTGAATAGTGAAGGATAATATATTATTGATGACTAAAGTCTTCTTAATGTGTATCTGTTGTGTTCATTAAACTTACAGAAAAATGCTATGAACTTTTGCACCAACCCAATATAATACACTCACTGCACTTGTTAGCTTCTAATGCTCAATACACAGTATTTGCTGATTTCATTTTCTAGTGCTTATTGTAGTCATGCCTTAGTTTCCCTCTAGAATTTTAAACTCCCCCACCCTCTGTTTACAAACACTATCTCCATTATCAAATTGACTGTTCATCGATACCTCTGGTTGTATCTTATAAAACTGGTCCCTTTTCCATACAATCTTTAGCATTTATCTGTAGCACCACTTTTGAAAAGCTTCTGTTTGAAGTTTTAACAACTCAAGAATCAGCCTGTGATCATTTAAAGGTATTCATAGTTATATTACTCATTATCTATGAAATCAAAGCCACCATGTAACTTTTCAGTTATGTTTAAAAGTAATTGTGTGTTTCTACTGTCAGACATTGTCAAGGATTACTCAGAAAAGATGTGTATACAAATCATCTATGTCTTGTCAATTTAAATAAATCCACCAAAAGATGAAAGTATAATTTTAGTGACTAGTTACAGTTAGTTGTGTTTTCAATTCATAGCCAGTTACTGTTCAAAAACAACAGTAACATTTGTAATATAATACACAGTGGAGAAATGACTTACACTATCAGTCACCATTGCGAAGTGTGGTAAAGAAGGAAGCTAGGTATTCACCCATAAACCTCTTTGGCCAAGTGTCCATTGATGTGAATAATCTAATGTACAGGGTGATACACATAAGATGTAACATCCCTTTTACTTTGTGAGCGTTAACACATACCGAAATGTGATTTTTCAGCAAATATTAGAGTGTAGTGTCGAGGGGCATGTATGTTTCTGTTTGGTTAATGTTTCTAGCACTGGTATCAAAGGAGATACTGAAAAAAGTATTTTTTTGTATGAAACCACATAACTTTTTGTAACTGCATTCGATAGCTCTTGAGAAGACAATTACAGTGATATAGCATTTGTTAACGCTGACATTGAAACCTGTCATTAAAAAAAATATGAGAAATGTCCTAGAGTGTGAGAGCAAATTGGCTGAAAATGGCATTTGCAGTGCAAACACTGCTGAGCTGACTGTGTAATTGTATACCTAAAGGTAGGCCCTTGAACCAACTTATGACCTAGATGCAGGTTCCCCTACAAATGTTGTTTATCAAAATACGACGTATGCGAGACTCTAGAACATCACAAAAGGTTTAGGAAAAATATTTCACATTAGTGTATCCTCCCAGATTTATGTCAACTGAAACAGAGAAATCAGCTGTTCACCCTTCAAAAATAAATAGGTCTTTTATGCTGCAAAAAGAAACTAGTGTATTAAATTGCTTCGTAGAGGTTAAATAGTCCTGTCAGACAACTGTCTCTACCTACGCAGCTATAAATTATATCATATGGGATACATTCGTTGAACTAAAACTTTTATTAAAAATACTTTGGTGATTACCTGTGCACCGCAAAATAAATATTCGTTTGTGGTTTCACGCTGAATGGAAGCATGTAATGACAGAGTTACCACCTACATGCAGTACACGCTGTCGAACTTATTTGACATTTCAATGCAATTTTATACACATGTAAATGAAGTAAATAATTTACTATCAGTGATTTGGTAACCACTCAGATCACATAACATAGATTTTGCTTCCAAAAAAATAACTTTATCCTTTATTTAAAAATGTGTTCAAACTGTTGATCATGGACTGAAAGGCATATTTGCAGCTGCCATTCGAAAGAATGATGAACAGCTGGAATTACAGTGAATGATATGGTAGAGAATGCTCTGGCAATCCAAATTTCATCATATCCAACATCCAGGAAAGCTCTTATTTGATATTTGCATTGCAACATGGGTTGAGTGAGTTGGACAACTGTTGTGTTGGAGCCACATACAGTGTCGAATATCCAGTGATACCTCATCTAGAAAAACCAGCAGAATGTTCATCAGAAACTGTGCATATGAATATCCATTTAGAATGCCTGGGATGAAGTAAGATCACAATGCAATTTCTTGTGATGCCGCACCATATGTTTATGCTCCACGTCTGTTGATACTACACCTGACGAAACCAATATGAATTTTGCTGCTCATTAGTGCATTTTATGCAGATTTAAATTAGTGTGGTTAGTAAATGTTGATTCATTGGTAGAGAGCACACGTTGGAAAAACATAAGTTGTCTCTCAGTTGCTGAAGGGTAAACCGACATAATTCTGTACGTTGTTTGAAATCACAGTCATTGAGTGCATGATGTAGTGACAGATGATGGGAGTAGATATTCTGTAGATGCAGGATGTGATGGCACTTGTCTGGTTGAGTCCACATTCCTTGGCAGTATGTCTTGCACCACTGTTCAGATTCATTAGCATCATAAGCAGAATAACTTATTTGTGTTCTCTGTCAGTTCCAACCTTCTTTCTTGTACTCTTTTTGATGTTCAAGCAGCGTGTCTGCACTAGTGTCTTAATAACTGGTCCAGTTGCCTGGCACATCAGACACAGACAAGCTGGATAGATAGCTCTACACCACTCTGTTGTTTTTATGACATTTCTTTTACATTTACTGTATAAAAGTACTATATCAAACTTATCGTCATTGGTTTACATGCCTGCACACAATGAATGTTGAAGCAGAATTAAGTGGCCTGCAGTGCAGAGAAGTAGACAGGCAAATGCTTGGCAGTGTTTGCACCGCTAATGCTGATTCCAGCCACCATGCTGTCAAATTCTAGGACATTTCTGGACTTTTTTTACTACAGATTTCAATGTCAGAATTAACAGATCACTGTAATTGTCTTCTCTAGAGCTATTGAATGCATTTATAAAAATTATACATTCAGTTTTAAAAAACATACTTGCTTCAGTATCTCCATTGATACCAGCACTAAAAACACTAACCAAACAAAAAAGATATGTGCTGCTCAACACTCAAACATTTCCTGAAAACCGCATTTCAGCATGTGTAATCATTCACAAAAAAAAAGGGATGTTAGGTCATCCAATGTGACTCACCCTGTCAATTGCAGACTGAAATAAACTTATTTTGGGACTTATTGCATAGCATTATTGAAAAAGTGATGTTCTCTTGAAGTTCCAGAACCTTTTCAGATCTTTATGCCCCTTATTGTTTTAATAGTCCCTGAATGATTATGGATAGAAGAAATACTAATGGAAATGTTTCATTTGTAAAACATTTGCAGCTGGTGAGAGAAATCATAGGCTCCGCAGCTTCCGAGAGGAAGAGGAGGAAGAAGAGAAAATGCTGGAGGAGGAGGAAGAGGAGGAGGAGGAGGAGGAGGAGGAGGGTAGTGGTAGTGATGGTGATCGTGACATTCATGATAATGATGAAGAAAGAGAGGAAGGAGAAAGCAGCATTCACAACAATGACCAACGAGAGAAGGCCGTTGAGACAAGAAGTGTTGAACATGAAGTCGATATAAACACGGACCAACAGTCAGCAGATGAATGTATTGGTAATATTGAATGCACCAAAGACGCTAAAAGTAAACATGCTGATGAAAAAGAAGCACAGCAGCAAACCGATTTACCTGAATATAACTCTGATGTTCCGGTAGGTAAGTAATGCTTAATGACTTTCTTCTAATTTTGCTTTACAGTGGAATTTAGAGGCACACTTTCCCCATTTGACTGACTTTTGTTATCAGATCTTAGTTATAATTTTGAAAGTGCGTTGGCTCATACTTTATAATAATGGGATACTTTGGCTGAAATATCTCTAGTGAATTTACCATATTTATTATTCCAACAAAATTCGTTTTAATTTGTCATTGCAAAAATATCCTAGATAAAAGCACAGCGTACGTGTAATAGTGGTTCATTGTTTTTAAATTGACATATGTTACAGGAGTTTCACATTAAGAAATTTATCAAAATACAACATGGAATTGCATGCAAAAGTAGTATCTTATTTTAGTCTGGAAAATATGTACTTATTGTCAAAAAATAGTTATTTTCAAATGTGTTCTGTTATATGGTTCAGATCCCGGCTATCTCGCTTAACTTCTATAACATCCTGATTGGAACCTACATTTTTTCATTATATATATATAAAACAAAGATGATGTAACTTACCAAATGAAAGCGTTGCTATGTTGATAGACACACAAACAAACACAAACACACACACACACAAAATTCAAGCTTTCGTAACCCACGGTTGCTTCATCAGGAAAGAGGGAAAGAGAGGGAAAGTCAAAAGCATGCGGGTTTTAAGGGAGAGGGTAAGGAGTCATTCCAATCCCGGGAGTGGAATGACTTACTTTAGGGGGAAAAAAGGACAGGTATACACACACACACACACACACACACACACACACACACACACACACACACACACACACATCCAGCCACACATATACAGACACAAGCAGACATTTGTAAAGGCAAAGAGTTTGGGCAGAGATTTCAGTCGAGGCGGAAGTACAGAGGCTACAGAGGCAAAGATGTTGTTGAATGACAGGAGAGGTATGAGCGGCGGCAACTTGAAATTAGCGGAGGTTGAGGCCTGGTGGGTAACGGGAAGAGAGGATATACTGAAGGGCAAGTTCCCATCTCCGGAGTTCTGATAAGTTGGTGTTAGTGGGAAGTATCCAGATAACCCGGACGGTGTAACACTGTGCCAAGATGTGCTGACCGTGCACAAAGGCATGTTTAGCCACAGGGTGATCCTCATTACCAACAAACACTTTCTGCCTGTGTCCATTCATGCGAATAGACAGTTTGTTGCTGGTCATTCCCAAATAGAAAGCTTCACAGTGTAGGCAGGTCCGTTGGTAAATCACATGGGTGCTTTCACACCTGGCTCTGCTTTTGATTGTGTACACCTTCCAGGTTACAGGACTGGAGTAGGTGGTGGTGGGAGGGTGCATAGGACAGGTTTTACACCGGGGTCAGTTACAAGGGTACGAGCCAGAAGGTACGGAAGGTGGTTTGGGGATTTCATAGGGATAGACCAAGAGGTTACGAAGGTTAGATGGACGGCGGTAAGACACTCTTGGTGGAATTGGGGAGGATTTCATGAAGGATGGATCTCATTTCAGGGCAGGATTTGAGGAAGTCGTATCCATGCTGGAGAGCCACATTCAGAGTCTGATCCAGTCTCGGAAAGTATCCTGTCACAAGTGGGGCACTTCTGGGGTTCTTCTGTGGGAGGTTCTGGGTTTGAGGGGATGAGGAAGTGGCTCGGGTTGTTTGCTTCTGTACCATGTCGGGAAGGTAGTTGCGGGATGCGAAAGCTGTTTTCAGGTTGTTGGTGTAATGGTCCAGGGATTCCGGACTGGAGCAGATTCATTTGCCACGAAGACCTAGGCTGTAGGGAAGGGACCGTTTCATGTGGAATGGGTGGCAGCTGTCATAATGGAGGTACTGTTGCTTGTTGGTGGGTTTGATGTGGACGGATATGTGAAGCTGGCCATTGGACAGATGGAGGTCAACGTCAAGGAAAGTGGCATGGGATTTGGAGTAGGGCCAGGCGAATCTGATGGAACCAAAGGAGTTGAGGTTGGAGAGGAAATTCTGGAGTTGTTCTTCACTGTGAGTCCAGATCATGAAGATGTCATCAATAAATCTGTACCAAACTTTGGGTTGGCAGGCCTGGGTAACCAAGAAGGCTTCCTCTAAGCGACCCATGAATAGGCTGGCGTACGAGGGGCCCATCCTGGTACCCATGGCTGTTCCCTTTAATTGTTGGTATGTCTGGCCTTCGAAAGTGAAGAAGTTGAGAGTCAGGATGAAGCTGGCTAAGGTAATGAGGAAAGAGGTTTTAGGTAGGGTGGCAGGTGAACGGCATGAAAGGAAGTGCTCCATCGCAGCGAGGCCCTGGACGTGCGGAATATTTGTGTATAAGGAAATGGCATCAATGGTTACAAGGATGGTTTCCGGGGGTAACAGATTGGGCAAGGATTCCTGGCGTTCAAGAAAGTGGTTGGTGTGTTTGATGAAGGATGGGAGTCTGCATGTAATGGGTTGAAGGTGTTGATCTACATAGGCAGAGATACATTCTGTGGGGGCTTGGTAACCAGCTACAATGAGGTGGCCGGGATGATTGGGTTTGTGAATTTTAGGAAGTAGGTAGAAGGTAGGGTGTGGTGTGTCAGTGGGGTCAGGAGGTTGATGGAGTCAGGTGAAAGGTTTTGTAGGGGGCCTAAGGTTCTGAGGAGTCCTTGAGCCTCCGTCGGGACGTCAGGAATGGTATTACCTTGGAAAACTTTGTATGTAGTGTCGTCTGGAAGCTGACACAGTCCCTCAGCCACATACTCCCAACGATCAAGTACCACGTCTTGGAACCCTTGTCTGCCGGAAGAAAGACAATGGATCAGTCAGCCTTCAGATCACGGATAGCCTGTGGGCTTCAGCAATGGTGATGTTGGGAGTAGGATTAAGGTTTTTCAAAAAAGCTTGAGAGGCAAGGCTGGAAGTGAGAAATTCCTGGAAGGTTTCGAGAGGGTGATTTTGAGGAAGAGGAGGTGGGTCCCGCTGTGACAGAGGACGGAACTGTTCCAGGCAGGGTTCAATTAGGATAGTGTCTTGGGGAGTTGGATCATTAGGAGTAGGATTAGGATCATTTTTCTTCATGGCAAAGTGATATTTCCAGCAGAGAGTACGAGTGTAGGACAGTAAATCTTTGACGAGGGCTGTTTGGTTGAATCTGGGAGTGGGGCTGAAGGTGAGGCCTTTGGATAGGACAGAGGTTTCGGATTGGGAGAGAGGTTTGGCGGAAAGGTTAACTACTGAATTAGGGTGTTGTGGTTCCAGGTTGTGTTGATTGGAATTTTGAGGTTTTGGAGGGAGTGGAGCTGGAAGTGGGAGATTGAGTAGATAGGAGAGACTGGGTTTGTGTGCAATGAGAGGAGGTTGAGGTTTGCTGGAAAGGTTGTGGAGGGTGAGTGAGTTGCTTTTCCGGAGGTGGGAAACCAGGAGATTGGATAGTTGTTTGAGGTGGAGGGTGGCATGCTGTTCTAATTTGCGGTTGGCCTGTAGGAGGATGCTCTGAACAGCCGGTGTGGATGTGGGAGAGGAAAGATTGAGGATTTTTATTAAGGATAGGAGTTGACGGGTGTGTTCATTGGCTGAGTTGATGTGTAGGCGAAGGATTAGGTGGGTGAGGGCTATGGATTGTTCAGTTTGGAACTGGTATAGGGACTGATGGAAAGAAGGGTTACAGCCAGAGATGGGAACTTTATGTGTGAGGCCTTTGGGGGTAATGCCAAATGTCAGACAAGCCTGAGTAAATAAAATATGGGAGCGTAATCTGGCTAGGGCGAAGGCATGTTTGCGGAGGGAATATAATTAAAACTGAATGGGGTCATTGTGGGGATGTTGTGAGGGTGACATGGTATTAGAAGGTGGAAAGTGTAACATAACACTGAAATGAAAATGAAAATAAAAATAAAAATATATGGGGAGAGATAAAGGTGAACTAGAAAGCAGCTGGAGATCTGGTGTGAAAAAAGTCGAAAAAGTGTTGGTTAAAGCTGAGCTATGTTGATCCTGTGGTGAACTTGGGTTGGTAAACAGCGATGTGCACAAAGGTTAGGTGGTTGTGTTGCCGCCAAAACACGTTAAAGGGTGGAGAAATTTGGGAAAATTTCGAAAAAACTGCGTGTAAATGTATTAAAAGGAGTGGTATTGTGGTGGCAGATTATGAAAATGAGGCTAACAATTGTCTGACGAAGAAATAATGACGTTAAAACCTGTGGGAAGCGGCTAAAAATGATCAGTGATGTGGGAAAAACGGAAATGGAAATAAAGCGAAAGTTGTTAGAACTAGCCGAAATGGTTGTTTAATAGGTGATAGGAACTGTTTGTGAACTGGGAACGGTGGATTTTATAGCAGCGGTAGTGTTGAAAGCGGATTTTTTTTTTTTTTTATTGTTTGGAAGTGGGTTACGTATTATTGAGTATATATAGGCAGGATAAAATTTTATGGTAGATTAAGGTAAAAAGGAGAAGGTGAATACAAAGTAAAACTACTTGCAAAAACAGAAAGAGAAAGTAAGATGACAGAAAAGATTTCGAAATGCAACAGTGACAATAACAAACGTAATTTTTGGGTTCAAATTAATGATGTGAATATAATAGAGGGAAACATTCCACGTGGGAAAAATATATCTAAAAACAAATATTATGTAACTTACCAAACAAAAGCATTGGTATGTTTATAGACACACAAACACACACACACACACACACACACACACACACACACACACACACACACACACACACAAAATTCAAGCTTTCGCAACCCACTGTTGCTTCATCAGGAAAGAGGGAAGGAGAGGAAAAGACAAAATCATGTGGGTTTTAAGGGAGAGGGTAAGGAGTCATTCTAATCCCGGGAGCGGAAAGACTTACCTTAGGGGGAACAAAAGGACAGGTATACACTCACACACACACACATATCAAGCCACACATATACAGACACAAGCAGACATTTGTGAAGGCAAAGAGTTTGGACAAATGTCTGCTTGTGTCTGTGTATGTGCGGATGGATATGTGTGTGTGTGCGCGAGTGTATACCTGTCCTTTTTTTTCCCCCTAAGGTAAGTCTTTCTGCTCCCGGGATTGGAATGACTCCTTACCCTCTCCCTTAAAACCCACATCCTTTCGTCTTTCCCTCTCCTTCCCTCTTTCCTGATGAAGCAACCGTTTGTTGCGAAAGCTTGAATTTTGTGTGTGTGTTTGTGTGTCTATCGACCTGCCAGCACTTTTGTTTGGTAAGTCTCATCATCTTTGTTTTTAGATATATTTTTTCCACGTGGAATGTTTCCCTCTATTATATAAATACATAAACTTCTTACTAATCAGAAGATTTCAGTAATAATCATTATACAGTTTACATTCGAGAATTTATTATACAGCTGTACACATTTAGTTAATCATAGTTACATTATTTCATTGTTTATACATTCCTTCCAAATTACTTCCAAGATATTCTTCAATTGAGTCATATGATTTATTTTGAAACCACATGTCTAATACCTCCTTAAATTTAAAGAGGGTGAGGGTTTTGACTAATTGTGGCAGTTCGTTATATAACTTAAGACTTAGATGTTTGTGACTGTTGTGTGTCAGTGACAGCCTAGATACGGTATATCAAGTATGCAGTGCAAATGTAAATTTATTCTCTGTGTAAATTGTTGTTTATTTTCATTTACGTATATTAAGCAGTTATACATATAGAGACTTAGGAAGGTCATTATATTTAGTAGGCTGAAGTGCTCGTTACAGGTTTCTCTTGGACCCAATCCTTGTATACATTAATTGCTTTTTTTGCCATTTGAATACACAGTTAGTGCCTGTTGAATTACCCCATAACAGAATCCCATGTTGTAGCTGTTGCTGAAAAAATGCATAGTGGCAAAGCATCAATAAACTTTTACTGACAGAATATCGCAATTTATACAGGGTGTTACAGAAAGGTATGGCCAAACTTTCAGGAAACATTCCTCACACACAAAGAAAGAAAATATGTTATGTGGACATGTGTCCAGAAACGCTTACTTTCCATGTTAGAGCTCATTTTATTACTTCTCTCCAAATCACATTAATCATGGAATGGAAACATACAGCTACAGAACATACCAGCGTGACTTCAAACAGTTTGTTACAGGAAATGTTCAAAAATGTCCTCCGTTAGCGAGGATACATGCATCCACCCTCCGTCGCATGGAATCCCTGATGCACTGTTGCAGCCCTGGAGAACGGCGTATTGTATCACAGCCGTCCACAATACGACTACGAAGAGTCTCTACATTTGGTACTGAGGTTGTGTAGACAAGAGCTTTGTGTTGATGACGTGATTGCACAATTGCGTGTGGATTCTCGTCAGCCCACACATGTTGATTGTGAAAATTCACAATTTGATCACGTTGGAATGAAGCCTCATTCGTAAATAGAACATTTGCACTTAAATGAGGATTGACACATTGTTGGATGAACCATTCACAGAAGTGTACCCGTGGAGGCCAATCAGCTGCTGATAGTGCCTGCACATGCTGTACATGGTATGGAAACAACTGGTTCTCCCGTAGCACTCTCCATACAGTGACGTGGTCAATGTTACCTTGTACAGCAGCAACTTCTCTGATGCTGACATTAGGGTTATCGTCAACTGCACGAAGAATTGCCTCATCCATTGCAGGTGTCCTCGTTGTTTTAGGTCTTCCCCAGTCGCGTGTCATAGGCTGGAATGTTCTGTGCTCCCTAAGACGCCGATCAGTTGCTTCGAATGTCTTCCTGTCGGGACACCTTCGTTCTGGAAATCTGTCTCGATACAAACGTACCGCGCCACGGCTATTGCCCCGTGCTAATCCATACATCATATGGGCATCTGCTAACTCCGTATTTGTGAACATTGCACTGACTGCAAAACCACGTTCGTGATGCACACTAACCTGTTGATGCTACGTACTGATGTGCTTGATGCTAGTACTGTAGAGCAATGACTTGCATGTCAATACAAGCACCGGAGTCAACATTATCTTCCTTCAATTTGGTCAACTGCCGGTGAATCGAGGAAGTACAGTACATACTGACGAAACTAAAATGGTCTCTAACATGGAAATTAAGCGTTTCCGGACACATGTCCACATAACATCTTTTCTTTATTTGTGTGTGAGGAATGTTTCCTGAAAGTTTGGCCATACCTTTTTGTAACACCCTGTATAGCAGGAATATCACACTTGCGAGTTTGCCTGTCAGATAGCTTATGTTGTTGTTGTGGTCTTCAGTCCTGAGACTGGTTTGATGCAGCTCTCCATGCTACTCTATCCTGTGCAAGCTTCATCATCTCCCAGTACCTACTGCAGCCTACATCCTTCTGAATCTGCTTAGTGTATTCATCTCTTGGTCTCCCTCTACGATTTTTACCCTCCATGCTGCCCTACAATACTAATTTTGTGATCCCTTGATGTCTCAGAACATGTCCTACCAACCGATCCCTTCTTCTAGTCAAGTTGTGCCACAAGCTCCTCTTCTCCCCAATTCTATTCAATACCTCCTCATTAGTTATGTGGTCTACCCATCTAATCTTCAGCATTCTTCTGTAGCACCACATTTCGAAAGCTGCTATTCTCTTCTTGTCTAAACTATTTATCGTCCACGTTTCACTTCCATACATGGCTACACTCCATACAAATACTTTCAGAAACGACTTCCTGACACTTAAATCTACACTCGATGTTAACAAATTTTTCTTCTTCAGAAACGCTTTCCTTGCCGTTGCCAGTCTACATTTTATATCCTCTCTATTTCGACCATCATCAGTTATTTTGCTCCCCAAATAGTAAAACTCCTTTACTACCTTAAGTGTCTCATTTCCTAATCTAATTCCCTCAGCATCACCCGACTTAATTCGACTACATTCCATTATCCTCGTTTTGATTTTGTTGATGTTCATCTTATACCCTCCTTTCAAGACACTGTCCATTCCATTCAACTGCTCTTCCAAGTTCTTTGCTGTCTCTGACAGAATTACAATGTCATCGGCGAACCCCAAGGTTTTTATTTCTTCTCCGTGGATTTTAATTCCTACTCTGAACTTTTCTTTTGTTTCCTTTACTGCTTGCTCAATACACAGATTGAATAACATCGGGGATAGGCTACAACCGTGTCTCACTCCCTTCCCAACCACTGCTTCCCTTTCATGCCCCTCAACTCCTTGTAACTGCCATCTGCTTTCTGTACAAATTGTAAATAGCCTTTCGCTCCCTGTATTTTACCCCTGCCACCTTCAGAATTTGAAAGAGAGTATTCCAATCAACATTGTCAAAAGCTTTCTCTAAGTCTACAAATGCTGGAAACGTAGGTTTGCCTTTCCTTAATCTTTCTTCTAAGATAAGTCGGTCAGTATTGCCTCACATGTTCCAACATTTCTACGGAATCCAAACTGATCTTCCCCGAGGTTGGCTTCTACCAGTTTTTCCATTCGTCTGTAAAGAATTTGCGTTAGTATTTTGCAGCTGTGACTTATTAAACTGATAGTTTGGTAATTTTCATGTCTGTCAACACCTGCTTTCTTTGGGATTGGAATTATTATATTCTTCTCAAAGTCTGAGGGTATTTCGCCTCTCTCATACATCTTGCTCACCAGATGGTAGAGTTTTGTCAGGACTGGCTCTCCCAAGGCTGTCAGTAGTTCTAATGGAATGTTGTCTACTCCGGGGGCCTTGTTTCGGCTCAGGTCTTTCAGTGCTGTGTCAAACTCTTCACGCAGTATCATATCTCCCATTTCATCTTCATCTACATCCTCTTCCATTTCCATAATATTGTCATCAAGTACATTGCCCTTGTATAGACCCTATATATACTCCTTCCACCTTTCTGCTTTCCTTTCTTTGCTTAGAACTGGGTTTCCATCTGAGCTCTTGATATTCATGCAAGTGGTTCTCCTTTCTCCAAAGGTCTCTTTAACTTTCCTATACGCAGTATCTACCTTACCCCTAGTGAGATAAGCGTCTACATAATTACATTTGTCCTCTAGCCATCCCTGCTTAGGCATTTTACACTTCCTGTCAATCTCATTTTTGAGATGTTTGTATTCCTTTTTGCCTGCTTCATTTACTGTATTTTTATATTTCCTCCTTTCATCAATTAAATTCAATGTTTCTTCTGTTACTCAAGGGTATCTACTAGCCCTCGTCTTTTTACCTATTTGATCCTCTGCTGCCTTCACTATTTCATCCCTCAAAGTTACCCATTCTTCTTCTACTGTATTTCTTTCCCCCATTCCTGTCAATTGTTCCCTTATACTCTCCCTGAAACTCTGTACAACCTCTGGTTCTTTCAGTTTATCCAGGTCCCATCTCCTTAAATTCCCACCTTTTTGCAGTTTCTTCAGTTTTAATCTGCAGTTCATAACCAATAAATTGTGGTCAGAGTCCACATCTGCCCCTGGAAATGTCTTACAATTTAAAACCTGGTTCCTAAATCTCTGTCTTACCATTGTATAATCTATCTGATACCTTTTAGTATCTCCAGGGTTCTTCCATGTATACAACCTCCTTTCATGATTCTTAAACCAAGTGTTAGCTATGATGAAGTTATGCTCTGCACAAAATTCTACGGCGCGGCTTCCTCTTTCATTCCTTTCCCCCAATCCATATTCACGTACTATGTTTCCTTCTCTCCCTTTTCCTACGCTTGAATTCCAGTCACCCATGACTATTAAATTTTCGTCTCCCTTCACTATTTGAATAACTTCTTTTATCTCATCATACATTTCATCAATTTCTTCGTCATCTGCAGAGCTAGTTGGCATATAAACTTGTACTACTGTAGTAGGCGTGGGCTTCATGTCTATCTTGGCCACAATAATGCGTTCACTATGCTGTTTGTAGTAGCTTACCCGTACTCCTATTTTTTTTATTCATTATTAAACCTACTCTTGCATTACCCCTATTTGATTTTGTATTTATAACCCTGTATTCTCCTGACCAAAAGTCTTGTTCCTCCTGCCACCGAACTTCACTAAGTCCCACTATATCTAACTTTAACCTATCCATTTCCCTTTTTAAATTTTCTAACCTACCTGCTCGATTAAGGGATCTGACATTCCACGCTCTGATCCGTAGAACACCAGTTTTCTTTCTCCTGGTAACGACGTCCTCCTGAGTAGTCCCCGCCCGGTTATCCGAATGGGGAACTATTTTATCTCCGGAATATTTTACCCAAGAGGATGCCATCATCATTTAATCATACAGTAAAGCTGCGTGCCCTCGGGAAAAATTACAGCTGTAGTTTCCCCTTGCTTTCAGCCGTTCGCAGTACCAGAACAGCAAGGCTATTTTGGTTATTGTTACAACGCCAGATCAGTCAGTCATCCGGACTGTTGCCCCTGCAACTACTGAAAAGGCTGCTGCCCCTCTTCAGGAACCACACGTTTGTCTGGCCTCTCAACAGATACCCCTGCGTTGTGGTTGCACCTACGGTACGGCTATCTGTATCGTTGAGGCACGCAAGCCTCCCCACCAACGCCAAGGTCCGTGGTTCATGGGGGGGAGATAGCTTATATGTGAAACAAATACTAACAAAGAGATAGAGGGGGTGGCCAGTACTTACCTCAGCTCAGTACAGCCGATAGATACACAAAACAGAACAGAAAATTTACGTTCCTAGCTTTCGGAACTTTGTTACTTCATCAGGGAGGAGAGAGGGAAAAGAAAGGGAAGAGGGGAAAGTGGATTCAGTTACTCACAACCCAGGTTATGAAGCAACAGGGAAAGGAAAACGGGGAGGGTAGCAAGGATGGAGGCATGGTTGTCTTAATTACCCTGAGAAAATTTTCTAAATTATCCTGTGATGTGTTACAAACATATACTGCAACTCTGATCCGTAGAACACCAGTTTTCTTTCTCCTGGTAACGACGTCCTCCTGAGTAGTCCCCACCCGGTTATCCGAATGGGGAACTATTTTATCTCCGGAATATTTTACCCAAGAGGATGCCATCATCATTTAATCATACAGTAAAGCTGCGTGCCCTCGGGAAAAATTACAGCTGTAGTTTCCCCTTGCTTTCAGCCGTTCGCAGTACCAGAACAGCAAGGCTATTTTGGTTATTGTTACAACGCCAGATCAGTCAGTCATCCGGACTGTTGCCCCTGCAACTACTGAAAAGGCTGCTGCCCCTCTTCAGGAACCACACGTTTGTCTGGCCTCTCAACAGATACCCCTGCGTTGTGGTTGCACCTACGGTACGGCTATCTGTATCGTTGAGGCACGCAAGCCTCCCCACCAACGCCAAGGTCCGTGGTTCATGGGGGGGAGATAGCTTATATGTGAAACAAATACTAACAAAGAGATAGAGGGGGTGGCCAGTACTTACCTCAGCTCAGTACAGCCGATAGATACACAAAACAGAACAGAAAATTTACGTTCCTAGCTTTCGGAACTTTGTTACTTCATCAGGGAGGAGAGAGGGAAAAGAAAGGGAAGAGGGGAAAGTGGATTCAGTTACTCACAACCCAGGTTATGAAGCAACAGGGAAAGGAAAACGGGGAGGGTAGCAAGGATGGAGGCATGGTTGTCTTAATTACCCTGAGAAAATTTTCTAAATTATCCTGTGATGTGTTACAAACATATACTGCAACTCATTGTTGTCACACGTACACTTATTAAAAATTATCAACCAAAAAGTAGGTTTTAATAAATACACTATTTTACTACTCTTTAAATGTTCCAATTTTTAGGATGGGAGGGGAGAGAGGTACTACTGCTGTTAGATACAAGTGAGGCGCTAGCAAGTGCAGCTATGCAAGCTATTAGTTTGAATTTTCCTATCTTCTCAATGGGTTTCACAATTTTTTTCTAATGGTTTCCATAGAAATTTTATTCTTCATCTATGCATATCCTTCTCTTGTGATCCTTCCTCTCCTTCTCTTGGCAGTGTTGTTTCATGTAACAAAGAAAACAATAGATAATTAATACAGTGGAATTTTTTTACATGTTTTATATATTTTAATTGATTCCGTTCCCTATACTTGGCACCATCCTTTTGATGGTCACCAGTTATACTGGTATTTAAGTACCGGTGCCTTAAGGAGGTGCAAATAATGTGGATTATTTCGAGGTATGTGGCTAGCGGAGACTTTCACCAGCAGAAATTCATGTGTCTGAGTTTGCACTTCCACAGTCTGTCAGTATGATACCACTGTAACAGTCTAAATTGATTACTATATTAACTCTCCTTTGCACAGAGCGATAGTTAGCTCTTCTTTCTTGGAGAAAAGGAAGTATCGTCTATCTCCATGGTAAAGAACGCAGTATAATGCAATCATAAATAATGTCGCCATTATATCTGAAGATTGCAGGCTACAGTGTATCCGTTTACCATTTTCAGGATGAGCAATTTAGAAATGAAAGAGACTGCCTCCGTTTCTGGAAGATAGTAAAAACTTCTAAACAAATATACATATGTTATTGTCTGATATATACTCAGTATGTCCACTCAGAATCATGAACGGGAAGCGACAAATAGTTGAAGAGTGAAAAATTTGATATCAACTTGAGGAAACATTAGATTACAGATATATGTTTATCTTTCTTTTTGTATGTAACTCTTTTTGGTGTAGGCATGTTTATATTGCATCTTTGCCCCGCACAATATTCCAATACTGACTGAATAACATACTTTATGGCTAAATCAAAATAGGATCTATCACATCATGTAAGCACTCAGTGTTCAAACACATTGGCCACCACTATGAGACATTCTTATGACCAAGGCAACAGTACATTTGCTGGTGCTTGGATTAGTCTCAAAGGCATTCAACACACTTTCTTACCTAATGATTGAATGTGCCAATCATGGCCTGACCTCATTAGCTCTGCCACTTCTTAGTGACCTGTACTCACAGATATTTTGGTGCAGATGTGCAAACAAACTAGGGTGTGATGATCCATAACTGTCTGGGAAGCATTTCTGGATAAATGCATCCAGTGGCTTGTCATTGCACTCAATGTGCTGACTGGCACTGGAATGAGGAAGTTATCAAGTTCCCTTCCAGCACTCTCATGTGCAGCACCACCTAGCACCATACGACAATACTTGTGGCCATTGGTTGCTGTGTTATTGTCAGTCATTATTATTGCCCCACCTCCTCTAGAAGTTTTTGCAACAGTTCTGGGACACCCTATATACACGGTATAACAAAAATGTATGGCACACATTACGGGACACATTCCTCACACATAGGTGAAGAAATTGTATTATATGAAAGTGCTTTGTTTCCATGTTACAACTAATTTTCTCCAACTCATTAATCATGGGAAAGGTACATGAACGGAACACACCAGCGTACCACATGCAACACATTCTCACAGGAGATGTTCAATGTGCCCTCCATGGGCATTGACACATGCATCAGCTCGCCATGTAGTGAATCTTGGATGCGCTGATGCATCCCTGGAGTATTGCGTATGGTTTCCCAACCTTCCATAATACGGGTACAGAGACTCTGAACATCTTGTACTGGGGTTCCATACACAAGAGCTTTCAAATACGCCCACAAATAAAAGTCCAGTTCATTTAGGTCCAGAGAGGGTGGAGGCCAGGCAGTTAGTGCACTTCTACCTGTACATCTGTCACCAAATTTGTTATTATTGATGCTAAAATAACGAGTTACTCCATCATGCGTGAAGTACGTGTTTTTTCCCACGGCTAAAGGCACATCTGCTAACAGATCATGTAGAACATTCTCTACAAGATAGTGATAATTTTGTCTGTTGAACCTGGGTGGAAGAAAGTGAGGCCGTACCAAACAGTCACCAACAATGCCCACTCAAACACTGATAGAAAATCTTTGTTGATGACTTGCTTCAACAGTTGAATGAGGACTGACGTCTGCACGTACATGCTGATTGTGAAAATTTACAGTCTGATCTCGCTGAAATGATGCCTCATCTGTGAAGAGCTTGGTTGCACTAAAACAACAGTTTGTTGAATAAACTATTCACAGAAAAATACCTGTGCAGGAAAATCAGCTGCTGGTAGTGCCTACACATGCAGTAAATGGTATGGATACAGCTGATCCTCGTGTAACACTTGCCAGACAGTCATGTCCTCAATATTCAGTTTTGCAGCTACATGTCTTGCACTGTCACTAGGGTCACCGTCAACTGCATGAAGAATTGCTGCTCCTCTTTGCGGTCTCCTTGTCGTTCTTGTCTCTCCTGGTCATAAGTATCAGGCTGAAATGCCCCAGTTTCTGTAAATTGATGATAAATGGCTTCAAATGTTATCCTGCTGTGGAAATTTCTCCCAGTATAAACATTGGGTGTGAATACCATTGCTGTCAGCTAATCCATACATCAAATGGGCATTTGCCATCTCTGTGTTTGTGTACACTGCCATTGCATGAGCCCTGTCTGTGATTAACTGAATGTAGTAACCCATGGGCTTGCAACAGTCGGACTGATCACTGGAACGGTTCATGTTACCTATAAACAAACAATGATGTACGTTGTATTGCAACAGGGACATAAAAATCAAAATACTGCCAGTAACAATATTATGAAAGGAAACTTGCCATTCACCACATAGCAGAGATGTTGAGTCACGTCAGTGAACTGTGTAACCAGATGTCACCAAGAGTGCATGTTCACTATGGTTCTAATGTTCTGTTCTTATGTGTTTCCTGTTATTAATGAGTTGGAGAAAATGAGTTTAATATGGAAACAAAGCATTTCCAGACCAATGTTCATATAGCATAATATCTTCGTCTATGTATGAGGACTGTGTCGTGCAATGTGTGCTGTTCATTTTTTTACAGCCTTTTTATACTGATGATTAAAAGCAAAAGATAGCTCTGACTATTCATATGTTTTCCTCAAGTATGTCTTTAGGATCCATATTTTTAATGATTTTCAAGTATTTGGTGCTGAACTGCATGCAATCCTGAAGGAACTGGAGTGGCTAAAGCATTATTGAAGAAGAAATTTTGTATTGATGTTTTAAACGTGACACAACAGATGTATTTAGTAGCAAAAATAATACAAAATTAATAGTATTCTCTTCTTGCTACAACCACTGAATGACAAATACTATTCTGCTGAACACCATGGCACATTACAAACAGGGAAAAGAGCAGTCAGTTGTAAACAACTAAGGAGCCTTCAGTAAACACAGTATGTCTCAGTGTGCCATTCCCCTGCAGGCTGTCATCTTACTATTGAGTTAGAGAGTTATTTTTAGGTGGAAGGAGGAATGACAGATGATGAACATGTAGCTGCAGCCTGTGAAATTGGCTGGTCTACCATAACATACCTTCCTCCAATCATTCCAGAGAGTTGATCTCATCCTGATCTGCCTATAAATTGGGCACTATCCTTTTACACTTACAAAGGAAGCTCCCCATTGCATCCCCCTCAGATTTAGTGGTATAAAGGCCCAGTTGATAGCCCATCAAAAATTGAACTCAGATCAAGCATGAGAACAGAAAGAAGGTGTACTGAACTGTGAGAAAGGAAGCAAAATAGAAACAGTGAATGATCCAAGCTTAAGATTTGCAACATAGAGTGAATTGCAGGAATTATGGCATTGTGGTTGTGTGATTATTGTGTTGGACTGCAATGTGGAAGATCCTAGTTCCAATCTCCCTCATGCCTCTTCTCTTCTATCTTTCTTTCTTTCCCCCCCCCCTCCCCCCCCCCCCCCTCACCACAAAATTATGAACTTTCCATCTGGCCATTGACATTTCTCTTCTTCTGTAGTATTGGCAATTGTCGTACTATAAAACGGTTAAAGAATATGAGTCATGTGGTGAGAATATTTTACCATCAAAAGTAAATGTAATAAATAGTGAGAGCAAACAAGATGCCACGTAGACCTCTCACAGAAATGAAAACAACAAATAGATCAGTGTGAACTACATTACAATAAAGGAATTCGAGTCAAACTTCCAAAACAGCTCACAAGAGTTGTAACATGTGGTACTTGTGTAGAACTAACAGGAGGTATGTACGTCTGGAGGTCCCTTTGTTACACCTTGCTGTTGCAAACAGATGTTACACAGACACAAATTTGAATATAACAAACACACACACCAATGGAATTTTTTCTTTAAAAAAAAAAAAGTGGCACAGAAGGGACATTTGAACACAGTCCAACATGGTGACCACATAACCATGACACTGTAGGTATTCTATTGTTTTTAACTTTGCACATCTTGAGCTTGGACTGTTCACTGTTTCAAATGTTGCTTCTTTTTTCACAGTTCATTATACCTTCTTCCTCTTTTTGTCCTTTTTGTCCTTGAACTGTGTTCAGTTTATGATGAGCTATCCACTGGGCTGTCTTACCACTAAATCTGAAGGGGGTCGATGGGGAGTTTCCATTGTTAGTTTCGTACTTAAGTAGAACAACCTCTGTGTATGTAATGCCTATAGCATTAAAAGTACTGCACATCACATTTTAGCAGTTTAACTTCATGTTGGGACAAGAAAGCAGCAGCAAATTTATTGTATGTCTTATATTTTCAATCTAACAAGATGAATGGAATATGGCTTTTAAAACTTTGTGTAGTCTCTGCTCTAAGCCTTTGGGTTGGAGGTTTTTAGTGTGCTACAGAGTGGCTAGCTCGTGTTTTTTTAGTTCAGCAGTTAGGTATATTTTTATCATTTGTAGAATTGTAATCAATGATGTTCTTGCAATGATGGAAACCCACTGACCACATCATGTGCAAAGGTCAAAATCTTCTCCGTAAAATGAGCCCTATAGCTTGGAAAGACAGAAAAAAAATTAGGGTTTAACATCTTGTCGACATCAAGGTCATTAGAGATGGAACACAAGCTCTGAGTGTTTCCAGGATGGGGAAAGAAAGCGGGTGTGCCCTTTCAATGGAACTATCAAAGCATTTGCCTGCAGTGATTTAGGGAAATCACGCTAACCACTGCGCGTCTGGCTTGGTATATACCTTGGTCCAAGGCATATTTATTTATTTGGTGTCCCCCTAAAAATCAGTTTTTAGACATTGTCATAGCTTTGTCCCACATATGTACACATTTGTACTAATTGTACTCCTGTTACCAGTAAAAGACAAATGCATACACTGATATAAGAAGAGAGGATCAGAAATTATCAGTTTTCTGTTACAAAAAGAAGCTTATTTCTGTATTCACTAAAGTGTTACAAGGTTACGTAGTAGTTTGGAATATTCTATTGAATAAAACCATTTCTTTAAGATGTCTTAAATTAGCTATCTTAAAATCAAATGATAGTCTCTTGTAAAAAAGAAGAAAGAGAAAGAAAGAAAGAAAGAAAATGGAAGTAGTAGCTCCTATTATATGTAGACTGCCTTCTGCACCATTTTTATTATTTGTAATTCTGTGGAAGTTCTCTCTACCACACATGTTGTAGTTACGTATGTACATCACTTTATTACAAGGCTATGTCTTTTGTATCGTAGATACCCCTCTTATTTCTTGTGTATATTAGCTACTACTTTTAATTGCCTCTTATTTTCCATAAATTATCATGATTCAAGAAGGCTGGGGCCCATTTTAGTAAATATACACTCCTGGAAATGGAAAAAAGAACACATTGACACCGGTGTGTCAGACCCACCATACTTGCTCCGGACACTGCGAGAGGGCTGTACAAAGCAATAATCACACGCACGGCACAGCGGACACACCAGGAACTGCGGTGTTGGCCGTCGAATGGCGCTAGCTGCGCGGACACTGCGAGAGGGCTGTACAAAGCAATAATCACACGCACGGCACAGCGGACACACCAGGAACTGCGGTGTTGGCCGTCGAATGGCGCTAGCTGCGCAGCATTTGTGCACCGCCGCCGTCAGTGTCAGCCAGTTTGCCATGGCATACGGAGCTCCATCGCAGTCTTTAACACTGGTAGCATGCCGCGACAGCGTGGACGTGAACCGTATGTGCAGTTGACAGACTTTGAGCGAGGGCATATAGTGGGCATGCGGGAGGCCGGGTGGACGTACCGCCGAATTGCTCAACACGTGGGGCGTGAGGTCTCCACAGTACATCGATGTTGTCGCCAGTGGTCGGCGGAAGGTGCACGTGCCCATCGACCTGGGACCGGACCGCAGCGACGCACGGATGCACGCCAAGACCGTAGGATCCTACGCAGTGCCGTAGGGGACCGCACCGCCACTTCCCAGCAAATTAGGGACACTGTTGCTCCTGGGGTATCGGCGAGGACCATTCGCAACCGTCTCCATGAAGCTGGGCTACGGTCCCGCACACCGTTAGGCCGTCTTCCGCTCACGCCCCAACATCGTGCAGCCCGCCTCCAGTGGTGTCGCGACAGGCGTGAATGGAGGGACGAATGGAGACGTGTCGTCTTCAGCGATGAGAGTCGCTTCTGCCTTGGTGCCAATGATGGTCGTATGCGTGTTTGGCGCCGTGCAGGTGAGCGCCACAATCAGGACTGCATACGACCGAGGCACACAGGGCCAACACCCGGCATCATGGTGTGGGGAGCGATCTCCTACACTGGCCGTACACCACTGGTGATCGTCGAGGGGACACTGAATACTGCACGGTACATCCAAACCGTCATCGAACCCATCGTTCTACCATTCCTAGACCGGCAAGGGAACTTGCTGTTCCAACAGGACAATGCACGTCCGCATGTATCCCGTGCCACCCAACGTGCTCTAGAAGGTGTAAGTCAACTACCCTGGCCAGCAAGATCTCCGGATCTGTCCCCCATTGAGCATGTTTGGGACTGGGTGAAGCATCGTCTCACGCGGTCTGCACATCCAGCACGAACACTGGTCCAACTGAGGCGCCAGGTGGAAATGGCATGGCAAGCCGTTCCACAGGACTACATCCAGCATCTCTACGATCGTCTCCATGGGCGAATAGCAGCCTGCATTGCTGCGAAAGGTGGATATACACTGTACTAGTGCCGACATTGTGCATGCTCTGTTGCCTGTGTCTATGTGCCTGTGGTTCTGTCAGTGTGATCATGTGATGTATCTCACCCCAGGAATGTGTCAATAAAGTTTCCCCTTCCTGGGACAATGAATTCACGGTGTTCTTATTTCAATTTCCAGGAGTGTATATTTGCACTGAGTTCCGTACAAATTGTGGTAGTAATAGTTGTAGTAGTAGTAGTAGTAGTAGTAGTAATTTAATAATAATAATAATAATAATAATAATACTTCCATATGGCTCAATGGCAAGTTTTTCAATTGGACCGAACCTGTCCCAGTGTGGAAGCCATCATCTATAGAGAGGGTACTGGGACTGAAATATTAACAATTCAAACAATGGAATATCCAGGATGGAGCCAGACTCCAGCTGCCGGAGACTGTGGTCGTGTGTGTGTGTGTGTGTGTGTGTTTTCTATTTTTGACAAAGGCCGAGTTGGCCAAAAGCTAACTTTCCTACTGTCTTATTGTCATGCCTTTCTATGACTCAGTATACCCACTATATGGTGAGTAGCAGCTATCCTTTTCATTATAATTTTAACGGTTTAAAAATATTTCTTCACATGCAGTACTTTTGTGCTTGCTCCCATAGCCTACATGGCAGATTCAACAATAATTTCAGCCGGAAAAAGGTTCTTTCTAGTTAAAGATGGGTCATGACATCTGTAGCAGCCAATAAGATGAGAAGATGAGTGGAGGAGGTATCTTAAGCTGACGGTAGATATGCAAGCAGAACATCTTCTGAGAAGGCATCTGTGTCTCTGCTCTTAGCTTTCAGCTTGACATAACAGAAATCCCCACCCCCCAATTGACCTTCAGCTTTTACTCTATCACCAGTTGTCTACCACTGAGATTGACTACCATATTTACTCGAATCTAAGCCGCACTTTTTTTCCGATTTTTGAAATCCAAAAAACGGCCTGCAGCTTAGAATCGAGCGGAAGTTCTGAAAAATGTTGGTAGGTGCCGCCACAACTAACTTCTGCCGTCGAATATATGTAGCGCTACACAGGCATGCTTTGCAGGCACAAAGATAAATACTGGCGCCAAAACCTCTGCGCCAGTAAATAAATTAAAAAAAAAGGTGGAAGACGAGCTTTTTTCTCCGCCCCGAGTTTCGATCACTGCATTTTCATACATTATCCAACAAAGTAAATACAAATTCCATATTGTTCATCTTCGAATGTAGCAGCATTTCAATGTAATACAAAAATCCGACTGGCAAGACTATTCGGGATGTTTGTCAATATGGCCAACTCTACATTCTGAATTTTTTCCTACCTGTGAGAAGATATGGTTGCTAATAGTAACTTTTATGAATTGTGAATCACATGCAGTATTCTCTTCGCCATAAGAATAATACAAACATAAACATTTTGCCATGTATTGTTTCGTGTTTGCTATCTCATTTAAATCCTGTCTGCCTAATAAACTACGAACCTAGATGAGACAACAGCATACGTGGAAGAATGTATGTATCATGTCATGTTTATATTCGCATGATTCTTATGCCTAAAAGTGATACAGTCAGAACTAAGGCACGGCAATTGACTAGATTTTTAAATCTAAGATGACTCTAATTTCTGTGCGGTATGTTATGTACTAAAGAGGCGTGTGCAAAGATTTTCAAATGGAGAAAAATTTTCACTAAACTCTCGTTCAGAACGTCTTCTATCATACGTAGTCTATTATTTGGTTCTTGTTGATCATTACCAAAGAAAGCAGCAGTGTAAGTAACAACAAATAGCAGTCTCTCTCTCTCTCTCTCTCTCTCTCTCTCTCTCTCTCTCTCTCTCTCTCTTTCAAGCGGCTGTATCACGCACAAAAGCAAGCCATAAGCCATGCCGCGAGCGGCGACAGGCCGTAAACACTCATTATCAGTATGTGGCAAACAAGGCATGACACAGTACAGTGACGCGTTTTCATTTTAGAGTGACGTAAACACCTATAACAAAGAGAACGGCAGTTATAAGATCAAAGAAAAATAAGCAATCAATTCAAACCTGATGAAGCACGTGAAAAAGGAAGGGTACCGGTACCCGTATAAATATGGACGGAGCGCCTGACGCATGGCAATGGCTACCTGGTAAAGCTTAACTGCTAAACTTACGACTCGAACCACACTACTGTAGCTGTATCGTCATTGGTTCAACCTAAATTGTGTCTAATATTACAATGCACCAACTTTGTTTCGATTTGGAGGTGCGGCCTAAAACTATTCTCTACCCTTGAATTTCGAGTCTCAAATTTCAGGTGCGGCTTAGATTCGGGAAAATTTTTTTCCCTTGATTTCGAGTCTCATTTTTCAGGTGCGGCTTAGATTCGAGTGCGGCTTAGATTCGAGTAAATACGGTAATGACTTGTTCATTAACCCAAGGTTGCACCCACTGTAACAAGTAATTTCAGATTATACAGTATTCTTACCTCTTGAACTGGCTGTTTTATTCCTACATGTATTGGACACCCATTTCAATGTACATCCTGACAAGGTACTCTCCTGAAACCTACACACCAGTATCCTCCTGAGGAATGGAGATATGTAGTTTTAATATGAACTTGAACCACGTGTCATTCCTGGCAAATCATATCACTGAGAGGTGCAGGCTAAGCTAAATGCAGACTGAAATATTCCATGGTTCCCATGGCCCTAAAGTGTTTCCTTGAGGCACATCACATTAAAGTAGACTATAGGATGATTTAGTCGTCAGCAACAGTTCATTCCTTATATACATTCTAAAAAAAAAAAAAGGGGGGAGGGCAATGAAGGAATTACCCAAATGGGATGGAAATCAGTAGGTGTGGTGTACATATACAGATGAGCATATGATTACAATTTCAGAAAAATTGGCTGATGTATTCAAGAGAGAAAGCTTTACAAATTGAGCAAATCAATAAAGTGTTGGCCCACCTGTGACCCTTCTGAAAACAATTATTTGGCTTAGCAATGATTGATAGAGTTATTGGATGTCCTCCTGTCAAACTGACACATTAGATTATGAGAATCCCAGGGGGATTCGAGGGTCCTGCTCACAATGTTCTGAGCATTTTCAGCACATGTGGGCAGGCATTATCTTGCTGAAATGTAAGCTCAGGATGGCTTACCATGGACAGCAATAAAATAGGGTGTAGACTATTGTTCATGTACCACAGTGCTGCAGATGACAAGCAAAGGTATCTTGCTATGAAATGAAATGGCATCCCAGCCTCTCAGACTGGTTGTCAGGCCGTATGGCAGGCGACATCAGGTTGGTATTTCACTGCCCATTGCTGTCTGGAGTATCTCCAGACATATCTTCACTGGGCATTGGGCTGATTGATCACTGATGACAATTCTCCAGTCAGTGAGATTCCTGGCTGAAGATTTGTCTGGAGGTGCCCCACACAGCAGTGTGGTACCAACCTGACTGTTCACTGCCATACGGCCTGACAGCCAGGAGTGATGGTCTGAGGTGCTGTTTCATTTCATGGCAGGGCCTCTTGGGTCGTCATTTGTGGCTCCCTTACAGTACAGCAGTATGTTGACCATACTGTACATCCAGGTCTTACATTTAAGCAAGATTATGTCCGCCCGCAAATGGCAAGAGTTTCTACTGCATGTCTTCATCAAGGTTACTGGAACTCTCGCCAATTGAGAATGTTTGGAGCATTACAGGCAGGACCCTCCAACCAGCTCAGGCTTTTGACAACCTACTGTGCCAATTGAAAAGAATTTGGTATGATATTGCTCAGGGGGGCATCAACAACTCTATCAATCAATACCAAGCTGAATAACTGGTTAGATAAGAACCAGAGGTGCTCCAGTGCATTACCGACTTGCTCAATTTGTGAAGCTCCTTCTCTTGAATAAATCATCCATAATCATTTGTTTGTCTGTACATGTACATCATATCTACTGATTCCCATCCCACTGGAAGTTTTCTGTCTCTCTCTCTCTCTCTCTCTCTCTCTCTCTCTCTCTCTCTCTCTCTCTCTCTCTGTGTGTGTGTGTGTGTGTGTGTGTGTGTGTGTGTGTGTGTGTCTTTGTCTAGAACTCTTGTTTCCTGTCTGTTAAATAACAGTTAACTATTTTTAAGTCTACTCCTCTCATCTCATGCTTTTCTAATTCATGCATTAAAATTCTGTGATTTACAATACAAAAAGCTTTCACCATGTCCACAAAATTGCTTGTTGTTTGTCTCCTTTATCCATTTTAACATTTCATGTATAAAGTATGCTGCTGTTAAGGTAGATCGCCCTTTCCTAATACAGTGCTGTAGATTACTGAATACATTAAATTTTGTTGAACACACGTCAGCTTGATTCAGTATTACTGCCTCTAAAAATCTACTAAGTTAATGATATTGATGTGTAATTTTTTGCGTCCTTTTTTTTCTCTTTTTTATACACTTGTAGAATTTCAGAGATTTTCAAGATGTCAAAGAATTCTTTATGCCAGAGTGAGTTATTTGTTAGGTCTGCCACAGGCATGATTTTCTTTCGCATTCTTTTACCAGCACAGGTGAAATATCATCACAGCTGCAAGACATGCAAAGCTCAAAGTTTTGAGATGATTGCTTGTAGACTCCTCTCATTATTGCCATGGATGAGAAAGACTGTGCTGTAGCCAGCAACTCAGAGAACAAAACTATGCACTCGTCTTCACAACCAATGGCCCATAAACTTGCAGTAGACAGTGAGCGCTCAGGAACAGGCGTAGACATGCCCTCCTTAACCATATCATGACACATGATGTGATTCCATGGTCTCCAGAACGAAATACAGTTGCCCACTCAGCGACAGCAATTCAGTCTAGTATTCATCACTACATGGTTGCTAGACATGTGCTGATTATCATTCTATTGACAAACTATGCTGTAAACTCGAACTACGTTTGATGTTTGTCTGTGGCTGGATTTCTCATAACATTACAGTGCAGTTAGAGTGTAAACAAGTACTTGAAGTACAGGGCGATTATAATTAAAGTTAAACTTTCAAAATGCTGTAGAAATAACACTACTGGTCAGACATCAAATTGCAACGGAATATTATCGGAGAAGGGAGGAAACGTATGACAGAAGAAGAAAAAAAATAGTGTGAAAATTGATCAATAGATGGTGCTATATGTGTCAGAATACATAAATGAAAACATGTCGGGTACATGGCTTTTCCTCCTTGCACGTCTGCAACATTCGCTGTGACTGTCTCAATGCAGGACTGTGCTCTGCTTGTAAAGCTGGATTACAAGAATGATGACCATGCAGATGTTGCTCTGCAGAAATTCCGGACACTGAAGGCATTGATCCAATGACTGACATGGGTCTGGAGAAAATGATTCAGAAATTTGGAGAAACAGGTTCTTTTTCTGTGCAACCTGGTAAGAGGGGGGAAACAAATTGATTCGACATCAGTGTAAGCAGTGGCCACAGCAATGCAGGAGGAGATGAGTGGTGGTGTGCAAACATGTAGTACACGGAGAATTGTGCGAACATTGGACATACCCATGAGCACAGTGCGTAAAATCCTACTAAACAGCCTTCTTTGCTATCCATTCAAAATTACCCATGTGCATGAGTTGCTTCCTGTTGACCTGCCAGCAAGAGAGACCTTTGCTTTAGAATTTCTTGCTCACATGGAAGTGGACAATGATTGGCTGTGGAAGATTTTGTGGACAGACGAAGCCCACTTCTGTCTGACGGGATACGTCAATATGCAGAATTGTCAAATATGGGCAACTGAAAATCCACACGTAAATCAGCCAGTACCACTTCATCCTGAAAAGGTCACTGTGTGGTGCAGGTTTATGGCATTATTTATCATAGGACATACTTTCTCGAAGAGACGAATTCTTCTGGTCCTGTTACCTGTACCATCACTGGTAAGCGTTATGAGTGCCTTTTGCGCAACGTCGTCATTCCAGCTCTTCAACAGTATGGGTGTGTGGATGGGATTATTTTTATGCAAGATGGCACACTTTCGCACATTGCAAATCCAGTGAAGCAGGTGCTGAAGTGCCATTTCAGAAATGCTAGAATTATCAGCCCCTGGCCATCCCAGTCCATGTGAATTCTGGCTGTGGCGCTACCTGAAAGATGCTCTGTTCAGTGTTCCAACTTAGCTGCATTGAAGGCACGCATTGCGCAACACATTCTGAATGTGAACCTGGAAACACTTCGATCAGTTGTGCAACATGCTGTTTCTTGATTTCAACTTGTTGCAGAAAATGGTGGACAGCATATTGAACATGTTTTGCACCAGTCACATGGAAATTAATAATCCGATTTGATTTTACTTGATGCTTTTCATGCGGATTGTGGTCTCAAGACAAAAACCAGTTTTTCCCATCCAATGTGATATTACCTTGCCGTAGTGGATGGACTTACGTAACTAACAGTATCACACCTGTACACCCATGCACACTGAGTAGTACAGTTTGTTTACCTTAGGTATTTTTGTATGATTCATTTATCATTTGTAGTCAATAACTATTAAATTATGGTGCTTACAGTGCCATCTATTGCTACATTTTGTAACTATTTATTTTGCTTCTGCCATGCATTTTCCCCCTTCTCCAATAATATTCTGTTGCAATTTGATGTCAATATGACCAGTGATGTTATTTCTACAGTGGTTTGAAAGCTTAACTTTAATTATAACCGTCCTGTATTTCATGATGTTCATCTTATGTGTAACTGCAGACAGCCAGAATCATTTGTTGTGCACCAGACACTTAACCTGTGCAGAACCTGTAATTTGTGGTTCTGTTCAAATAGAGGAAACAGAAACACCATTCTAACAGTTGTAACAATGTTCTACATATCCATAATGTTTCACAACGGAACCAGGGTTCCCTAAATTCCTCAAATCTCATGAGGAGACACATCAAAACAGCTGAAATTGCAGGAAGGAATGAAATGGACAACAGCTCACCATGCAGTAGTGTCTTATCATATTGATATATCAGCAGCTAACAGTGTCCCTATTCATATTTTTCAAGATGACAAGGATGATTGGGTGTATATCTCTGATGACTATGCCACCTCTTCACATCTTTTAAAGATAGTGATCCAGAAATCTGTTGGTCCTGATCCTCTTAAGACCTTTGTGTTTGTTCCATAAGCTCCACATGTTAAACAACATGGACAGACTGTCTTTTCCAGACTTTAATCTTTCTGCCTCCACAAATCACCTTCCAAATTGTACCAGAAATGGATTGCAGAACTAAAAAGACTCAAGTTGGCTCTGTAACTTTGTGTGTGTGAATGAGACAAGTAAAAAGCTACCCAGAATATGTCATTTGTGACTGTGTTATCCAATATGATTCAGGCAAGGAAATTCGCAAACAGCTACTCAGTGACAGGGTTCAAAATTCAAATCACGCTTCTGCGATTATAGCTCTTTATTTGTGCCTCAACAAATTGCAAATGGAACCTGTCATCCTGTCATTATTGTTTTAGACTATCCTCACGACTGATGCTCCAGGCATCATGAATGGTGTTCCCTGTTGGAAATATGGCAACAGGGGTAGTTTCTGCAAGGGACCTGGAACAGAATTCTGTCAACAAAATCAAAACTGCCATAAACTCTGAGACAGGTGCACATTAGAAGTTATTAATTGAATTGAAAATGTTCAACAAACTTATTTTCTTTCAAGTTGATGTAGGGATCTCAGCTTCACTGATAAATTGAAACACATACATAGAGTTCAGTTCACAGGCATTGCATATTTATTCAGAGAAGTTTACATCCTACAGTGAACATTAACTAGGCATTTGAGACAGTTTTCAAATGAAAGTGATGTATAAATGCATGTTCTGTCACATCACTTTAATTGTTATTAATTCCCTTGCAACAGATAACATTTTTGGTCTCAACGCGTTTAATCAGTTACAGTTTGCCATTAATGAGACAGTTCATCTTGTATCTAACCACAGTTCCCTTACAGGGTGTCGACAATCTCTGTACACATTTTCCAGGTTTTTTTTTTCCTTCATGGCTAGGCTTTGCTGCTGACATGCAAGCCAAGATACACTTTCAATCCAAAGCAGTTCCCCATTTTGCAAGGGTACGTCCTTTATGCCAAGTTCTGTGTGAAGGCATTAAAATTGAGCTCATCTGCCTTCAATAACAAGTGATGACACCTACCTAGTCTGATTCATGGGTGTCCCCTTTAGTTGTGGTACACAAACCAAATGGTTCCCAGGGACTGCGCGGAAATTTTAAAATAATCAGTTCACAGTTGGTGGTTGATCCTGCCAATTCCACACTCTGAGGAGCTCTTCTATAAATTAAAAGGATACAAATGTTACTCTAAAATCGATCTGTTGGAGGCATTTTTGCAATTATCTTTGCACCCAGGCTGCCAAAGATTTCTCAATCTGAATACTTCATTCAGTATCTACCAACACCAGAGGCTCTGGTTTGTTATTTGTGGTGCTCCTGCCGTATTCCAAAGATATGTGGAACCACAGACCTGAGAGATTTCTGTGCTGTGATTATCTCGATGTTATAAGCATCACAGAGTCTAACATACACGAACATCCTAAAACATACACTCACTTTTTTTCTGCCTTACAGTAAGCTGACCACATGTTCAACCTCATGAAGTGTCATTTTTTGAACATTCGGTCATTTACCTGAGTTTAAAATTAACAAATGCAAGATACTTCAAAACCAGTGACTATGTAGAGGCCATAGATGATATTTCCCCATCCCTGAACATTTAAAAAAATAAGCCACCATCTTTCATGGACAAGGTGAACCACTATGGAAAGCCCAGATTACATTATTAGATATTCTGTTCATTTAGATGTAGTTGTTTAAAAAAACTAAAATGTTGACAAATTCCATTGAATGGCCCCTATTTCAAAGTTTTAAATTACAATTTTTTTTTTATTTTTTTTATTTTTTTTATTTTTTTTATTTTTTTTTTTTGTAAGGTTTGTTATGTATTTCACATTATATTACATAATTTTAAATATGTAAATGTTATTGCGGAATCATTATACATTTTACAAGCCCCAACATTTTCTTCACATAGTAAGAAAGAAACAAAAAATAAGTTTCATTATTGTTTTTCTCATACTGCTGTCAGTCCAGTTACACTCATAGTTAAACTGCCCAGGTTCAATGAGGACAACAGTGACTCGTTTTAATTGCCTTTCTTTAGTGTTCTGAAAGCTTCACAATATGTAAAAGTCAGTTGCATTTAAGTTAGCAGTGGCACCAATTCTGACTTTGTTGTCAATATAGCTGAAAACGTGGATTAATTGACAGTGCATTAACCACTAATGGTGAAATAGTTCTCAGCCTAACTTATGATAAATGTATAGGATGTAGGATGAAATTTCAAAATAAACACTAATAATGAAGCAATCTACATACTAGAAATAAACACTGGATTTCTTGGAGGAAACAGGTTCTACTTACACAACTGCAAGGACGGCCTACATCATTCAATAGTAAACTTTACAAAGCACTGTGTTTTGAATTGGTTGCAGGGAACATACCCTAGAACAAACTTTAGATACCTGGGCTTAAACATTGCTTACTGAAACAATGGAACCAAAATATTCCCAACGAGTCGACTCTTAGAAAGACGTACTGAGATTGCTACTATATTGACATTTGGATTCTTGCTAATGAGACAATGGGCGATCTAGTCTGTTTCATAGCTAATTGAATTGGAGGCCATTTGGACTCTGAGGCTTCATCCAAACCCCATTTAATTTATTGTAAACCTTTGGAGGCTGCAAATATTCCAACAATTGCTAGCTTCATTAATGATGGGCTTGAATTACTATGGCCACATGGTGTAAAAGGAGAGGGTCTCTTATTGGTGTACATAGATGCCACTTCATACATGTTGAAAGTGGCGAAATTGCTTACTGTATTTTATCCAGACCAAGTGCTTGTTACATGTACAGGTCATGCATTGCAACTAGTGGCAGAGACAGAGAGACAGACAGACAGACACCAATTCCCGGAAGTAAATACACAGATATCAACAACAAGTGATGTTTTTCTTGACATGTCCATATCGTGTACAATGCTACAAATGGCAGCTGCCTTGATGGACTTCTGCCTTTGGAGCCAGAAAAAACACATTGAAATTGTGAAGCTAGTGGTGGAGAACTATCTTCTGATCTTGTAGTGTCTGTGAGTGAATACTTATCAGCATTCAACAGTTCTAAAGTGCTCAACTCAGTTTCATACATTGCAAGTCACTTCAGCTGGCGCCATGACAGTATTAAGAAACTGGATGCTTGAAGTATGCCTCTCCAGGAGGCTGTGGTAATAATGGAAGATGCAGTTCGGAAACCAGTGTTGTACCAGGTGAAGCGGATGGTGCAGTTTTCAGCAAACTGTGATCTGTGGTGAATAAGAACCCTCGATACTCAAATCTTGTTATTTTGCCTCATTTATTTAATGGTGAAATTGTGGAACACACTGAGAATGTTATTCCTAGAATAATCCTCTGTACAAATATGCACCTTTGACTTCAAAAGAAGTCAGCAATCTTTGTCTACTCATTCAGACATACTGTCAGACAGAAGACTGGGCATGGCAGCAGAACATTTGCAAAAGTGTATTATAATAACTGTGCATCCCATTCCAATGTGACTTAAATGCTTGAGTTGGAGATACTTATACTTCAGGATTTTGTAGTAAAAGTGAACTGATTAAGAATTAACATGGATATTTGATTAGCCTACCTGTAAACTTTTATTTTATAGAAAAAAAGTTGGATATTACATATAATGTTTCCTAAAACATTATTATTATTATTCTGGATTTATAATGTGAGTACATTTTTCCAGCACCTATTCTAGATTACAGTAAGTCACTAATTATTGTTCTCCACTTTCTCTATATGTCCATAAATCTTCAGGAATGTTGTTCTTCCTCATTGCTGACTGAACTCCCTGTATCCATGTATCAGGTGGTCGTCCCCTTTTTCTTCTTCCAATTGGTACCCAGTCGATTATGCATTTTGGTAGCCTTTCCTGTTCCATTCGTCTGATGTGTCCATACCATTTAAGTTGTTTGTGCTCGATGAAATCCATAATTGAATTTTTACATTTCATCTTGTCTCTGATTACTTCATTTCTTATTCTTTCTCGTCTTGATATTCTTGCTGAACGTCTCCAGAAATCCATTTCTGTGGCTAATAATTTTGATTTCAGTTGCCATTTTGTTGTCCACACTTCTGAACCATATGTAATAATGCTCCTAACTATTGTTTTAAAAATCCTTATTTTGTTATCAGTTGTTATGTGTTTGTCCCAGAGAATTCCATTCAATAAAGAGATTGTCGTCTTTCCAGAATTTATTCTTGATCTAATTTCTTTGTCCTATTTCCCATCATTTGTAATTTTCACACCTAAATATTTCTATTCCTCAGTAGCTGTTATTGTTCCCATCCCTTCTTCTAATATTAAGTCTCCATTCATTCCACCAATTACCATGTACTTTGTTTTATTCATGTTTACATTTAGACCTGATTTTTTATATTCTTGAATCAATTTTCTGATCATATACTCTATGTCCTCGTAGTCTTGGGCTATAATCAGTTGGTCATCTGCAAATTGTAACGAGTATATTGTTCTATCATTTATTGGTAGTCCCATAGCGTGACATTTTTTCTTCCAATTCTGTAAAGTTACTTCTGTATATATTTTATACAATGTAGGTGAGATGCTACATCCTTGACGTAATCCTTTTGTGACTTGGAATCCATGTGATAGATATTTACCAATTTTTATTTTTGAAATAGAATTTTTATATAAATTTTGAATTGCTTTAATTATTCTTGGATTTATTCCTATTGATATTAAAGCTTTCCATAAACTGGATAAAGGCACACTATCATAGGCTTTTTCTATATCTATGAATACTAGATGTATAGGTTGTGCCCGAACCATTTTTTTTTTCAATAATTTGTGTAGGCAAAAGACATGATCAATTGTTGATCTTCCAGCTCTAAAACCTGCTTGTTCTTCAGCCTCCTTTTCTTTGTGTTCTTGTTCTAACAAATATTTAATAATTCTTCCATATAATCTACTGAAGGTATTGGTCACTGTTATTCCCCTATAATTTTTACACTCATCTTTTGCTCCTTTTTTATGTATCACTGAAATATATCCTACTTTCAAATCATTTGGGACATCTTCCCCAATTAAACATCTTTCGAAAAGGTTTCTTAACAATTCCATTAATTTCTTTGTTCCTAATTTTAATAATTCTGCAGGAATACCTCCAATGCCTGTAGCCCTTCCATTCTTTAAAGATTTTATTGCAGTTTTTACTGTCTCTATTTCCAAACGGATGTAATTTTCTGCTTGTAGATCTATCATTTCATTATATTCCGGGTTTCCCAAGTATTCTTCCCTGTTTTCTGTTAATAAACTTTTAAAATATTTTTCCCAAGAGTCATGAGTAATATATTTAATATGTGTTGTTTCTTTGGAATTCCTTCTTAAATTTTTTATAGTTTTCCATGCTTCTGTGTTTCTTTTACCACCAATATAGGATTCAATTTTTTGACATGACTGTTCCCAAACTTTGTTTTTTGCTTCTGCAACGTTTTTCCGGATTTTCGCTTGTTGTGCATTAAGCTCTATTTTTATCTTGAAGGTTTCTGGTATTTAACCATTTTAAATATTTTTCTTTCTTTAATTTCACTTCCTTTTTAATTTCTTCATTCCAGTAGTATAATGGATGGTTTGTACGTGTTTCTTCTGTTTCTCCTAAAGCTTCCTTGGCGGCTTCATGTAGTTTATTTACAATATAATGATATTGATCTTCTGTATTATCAAACTCTGTTTCTACCAGTTTTTCATCTAATCTCTTTTGATATAAAAATATTGTGCTTTCATTCTCAAAATTATTCAAATTATATTTAGGAATTTTGATTTCTGTTTGTATATTTTCTATAGGACAATTTCGATTTTCTTCAGTGCTTTTTCCTCTGAAGGGGAATAAAAATTTGGAATTTACCAAATAATGATCGCTGAGAGTTACCCCTCTATATACTCTTATGTCATGTATTTTTATCCTCGTTTGCTGTTTAATTATAATATAGTCTATTATTGATTTTTGATTCAATGTATCTTTATGCCATGTGTATTTATGTATTTCTTTATATATAAAAACAAAGATGAGGTGACTTACCGAACGAAAGCGCTGGCAGGTCGATAGACACACAAACAAACTTATATATATGTATTTCTTTATGTTGATAAAAGCCGTTTAATATTTTCAATGAATTTTGTTCACAGATATCAATAAGTCTATTACCATTATCATTTATAACATTTTCTCCAAATGGTCCTATAATTTTATTTCCAATTTTACTTCCAGTTCTACTGTTAAAATCCCCTGCAATAATAATCTCCCTGGTTTTCCCGATATCCTCTATGATTCCATTTAAATTATTATAGAAATCATCCTTTTTACAAATTGGTTCATCTTCGCTTATTCCATATACTCCTATAATAGTAATTTTTTATCCATGAATATCAATATTAATTTTAATCAGATTTTCATCAATAGGTTCCCAGTTTGTGACCATTCTTTTGAATTTGTTTTTCATCAATATCGATATCCCCCGTTTTGCTCTTTGATTTTTTGGGATACCACTATAGAAATGTGTATATGATCCTATTCGTTCAATACCTCGCCCTTTTTTTTTTTTTGTTTCTGGGAGTATAATAATATCTTGATTTCTAGCCTCCATTTCTTTAATCACTTCTCCTACTTTATTTTGTAATACTTGTATATTCCATACACCAATTAAGACAGTCCGTTTTCTTAGCCTTTTTCGTCTCCTATTATATCCGTCCTGCTGTAATCTTATAGGCTTTTTAACCAGTGAGGTTTGAGCCTAATTATAGGTGTTAGCAAAATCAGAAACAGAGTTAATTTACAATAAATATGTGTGATATGTAGGACTACTCCTCTTAAAGGAAAAACTAGGTGTAACACAAAATGTTAGAATATCTGCTACAGTAACTAAATCACCTACACCAATTTACTACAAATTACTCAATATGCAATGGACAATGATAGCTTCTGAAAATTCTCAAAAATGTATGTTTGTTTGCATTGATATACAATGAAATTCAGGGATGATGTATTCTTTGGCAGTGAACGACAGATGCAGATTTGTTACGAAATAGATTATGTAACGAAGATACTCGTGCCCAGTAACTTACAAAAATATATTTTTGTAATTGTCTGAAAATTCTCAAAATTAACCTATTTATCATGTAACTGTGCAATGAAATTAGAGAACGATTGTCTTGAACAAGGATAGGCCTCCTGTTATCATAAATTTTTAAAACCCACAATTAAGTTTAAGCCTACAATTGATGATAACAGTAAGAGTTTATCAAGACCCTCAAGAAATGTTGTATATTTCACAATATATCACAATACATAAGGGTATTGATCAATCATTCAGAGATTATGCAAAAACTGGTAATAGATGCATACTCTGTTTGACAAATGTAGTATTTTCAAACAGTGGAAAGTCCTGAATAGAATAATGATAATATTATGTAAAGGACAGATTGCTACTCACCATATAGTGGAGACATTGAGCTGCAGATAGCCACAATGAAATGATTGTTGAACAAGTAAGCTTTAAACCAAAAGTCTTCTTCCGAAAAAAACACACACACACACACACACACACACACACACACACACACACACACACACACATATATGACCGCTGTCTCTAGCTGCCGAGGCCAGACTGCAAGCAGGTGTGCATGATGGGAGAAACAATCTGGGTGGTGGGGGTAAGGAGGAGGCTGGGGCAGGGAGGGGGAGGAATAACAGGATAGAAGTGGGGGACAGTAAAGTGCTGATTACTGCTTGTGGGACCATACAGGGACGAGATGGAGAGAGGGTAGGGCAGCTGAATGCAGTAGGGAGGTTTAGATGATGGAGGGCAGGGGACTGGCGGGGGGGGGACAGCAGCAAAGGAGAGAAGTAAAAAGGCTGTGGGTGTGTTGGTGGAGTAGAGGGCTGTGTAATGCCAGAGTGGGAGCAGGGAAGGGGATAACCTAAAATATCCCAATATATTCTGCTTCTGATAGTGCCCTCTAGTCCCGTGGAAGTCATTCCCTGGTATCTTAACAGATGTCTTATGATCTTGTCCTTTTTCCTTGTCAGTGTTCTCCTTTCCTCTCCAATCCTGCATAGAACCTCCTCATGCCTTACCTTATCAGTCCACCTAACAACATTTACCTGTAGCATTACATCTCAAATGCTTCGCCTATTCTCTGTTCCAGTTATCCCACAGTCCACACTATGCTGTGCTCCAAATGTACATTCTCAGAAATTTCTTCCTCAAAATTAAGGCCTATGTTTGATACTATTAGACTTCTATTAGCCAGGAATGCCCTTTATGCCAGTGCTAGTCTGCTTTTGAAGTCCTCCTTGTTCCATTTTGCTGCCTAGGTAGTAGAATTCCTTAACTTCATCTACTTCGTGACCATCAGTCCTAATGTTAAGTTTCTTGCTGTTCTCATTTCTGCTACTTCTCATTACTGTGGTCTTTCTTCGATTTACTCTCAATCCATATTCCATACTCATTGGAATGTTCATTCCACCCAGCAGATCATGTGATTCTTCTTCACTTTCACTCAGGTTAGCAATGTCATCAGAAAATCATACCATTCATATCCTTTCACCTTGAATTTTAATCCCACGCTGAACCTTTCTTTTATTTCTGCCATTGCTTCTTTGATGTATAAATTGAACAGTAGGGCCAAAAGACTACATCTCTGCCTTACATCCTTTTTAATCTGGGCACTTTTTTCTTGATAGTCCACTCTTATTATTCCCTCTTGGCTCTTGTACATATTGTATATTACCAATCTACCCCTATAAATTTTTCTCAGAATTTTGAACTCTTTCACCATTTTATATTGCTGAATGCTTTTTACAGGTCAACAAGTCCTGTGAATGTGTGTTGATTTTTCCTTAATCTTGTTACCCTTATCAACTGCAACATTAGAATTGTCTTTACATTTCCTAAAGCCAAACTGATCATCATCTAACACACCTTCAATTTTTGTTTCCATTCTTCTGTATATTATTCTTGTCAGCAACTTGGAAGCATGAGCTGTTAGGTTGATTGTGTAATAATTCCCGCACTTGTCAGCTCTTGCGGTCTTTGGAATTGTGTGTATGATATTTTTCTGAAAATCTGATGGTATGTTGCCAGACTCATACATTCTACACACCAATGTGACTAGTTATCTTGTTGCCACTTCTCCCAGTGATCTTAGAAATTCTGGTGGAATGTTATCTATTCCATCTGCCTTATTTGATCTTAAGTCCTCCAAAAATCTTTTAAATTCTGATTCTAGTATTGGATTCCCTCTCTCTTCTAAATCAACTCCTGTTTCTTCTTCTATCACATCAGACAAATCTTCCTCCTCATAGAGGCCTTCAGTGTACTCTTTCCACCTATCTCCTCTTCAACCATATTGCCTACTCTGCAATTCCTTATTGCTGTATCTATGGCCGTAGTGAACTTCAAGCATATCTTGTCATTCCTTAGTACTTCTGTATCCCACTTCTTCATCTACTGATTCTTCCTGACTAATCTCTTAAACTTCACTACTACATTGTTATCTGAGTCTATATCGTCTCCTGGATATGCCTTGAAATCCAGTATCTGATTTCAGAATCTCTGTCTGACCATGATGTGGACTAACTGAAATCTTCCCATATCACGTGGCATTTTCCAAGTATACCTCCTCCTCTTGTGATTCTTGAACAGGGTACTATTATTAGCTGAAATTTATTAGTACAGAACTCAATTAGTCTTTCTCCTCTCTCATTCTTTGCCCCAAGGCCATTTATCCTGTAACCATTTCGAAAACTCCTTCTTCTACAACTGGTTTCCAGCGCCCCATGACTATTAGATTTTCATCTTCCTTTACGCACTGTATTGCCCTTCCAGTATCCTCATCCTCATCGTCATATTCTCTCTCTCTCTCTCTCTCTCTCTCTCTCTCTCTCTCTCTCTCTAGCTTTACGACATCAGAAGGTATACCTGAAGTATTGTTGTTGGTGTTGGTTTGCTGTTGATTCTGACCCCTACTATACCTGGATTGAGCTTTTGCATTTCCCTTTTCAGATTTTCTAGCTTGCCTACCACGTTCAAGCTACTGACATTCCATGCCCCAACTTGTAGAACATTATCCTTTCCTTGGTTGTTCAATCTTTTTCTCATAGTCACCTCCCCCTTGGCAGTCTCCTCCCGGAGATCTGAATGGGAGACTATTCCGGAATCTCTTGCCAATGGAGAGATCATCTTGACACTTTTTCAATTAAAGGCCACATGACCTGTGGATACACATTGTGTGTTTTTAATGCAGTGGTTTCCTTTGCCTTCTGCTTCCTCATGCCGTTGATCATTGTTGATTCTTCTGCCTTTAGGGGCTGTTTTCCACTCCCTGAACCTCTGTCCACTCCTCTGCCCTCTTTGACAAGTATGTTGACAGAAAGAGGGTGATTTCTTATGACATAAGTCTTTGGCCACCAATGCTGATTATTAATCAAAATTTAAGGGGTGGTGGGTTTTGAGCCCAGGACGGAAGATGTTTTGATTACAAATCAAAGATGATACCACATATCTGATGCTAACTGCCTTCACCAAATCAGCCATCTGTCAAAAGGAGCTGAGGATGGCCTCAGAACCCAAGCGACAGTCATCATACATGCCAAGCTGTGTCACTATTTGCAACCAGTTGCACCCAGTCTGCTTGATTTGCTTGAGGTGGGCCTTTTCCTCATTGTGAATGAGACCCCCCACCCCCTCTTGCCAAACATACTGAGTGTGCACTGACATTCTTTCCCACACTGCATGCTGTTTCCCTGAGGGACTCCATTACCTGCCTGTCATTGGAGCTCCACAAGACCAGCATACTCGCCCTCTTCACTTACCCGAACTGGGCAGTAAAGTGGGCCACTGGCCCATTGGAAGAGGCATCCTATGTTGGCTCAGAAGTATTATCAACACTGGGAAGCACCTCATACCTGTCCAACACTCACTCTAGAGTGAGGACAGACTTGTCTGATTTTGCATATCAGAAGACGCAGCAACAATTAGCTCACCAGGGCTTCCAACAGCACCAAAGATGTCACTGGTCTCATCACTGGTGCTCCAATGTTGCCACAGGGTTTAGCAGTAGCCAGAAACCTGTCAACTGTGGCCAAAGCAACTTCTAGCTGATCACGGAGAGCAGCTAATTCTGTTTCCACTCACAACAAGCACTGTGTCTAGCCATATCATACTGTGTAAAGAAATCGAATAATACAAGCAAAGCAATGGGGAGTAACTGAAAAGGTACAGATTCACACAAAAGAGAGAGTGACCAGACTGCGGTGCTACTGAGGATGGAATGTACACAAAATGTTACAAGGAGAATAAACCAACAATAAAATCAGCTCTGCAAAGTTTCACTGTAGCCTGAAACAGCAAGATCCGCAAGCTCTTAAGAAAGAAATGAATTTCTCTACTGAAAATCGATTTATCAACAGTTATGTTTTACTAGACAAACTGCTTATGCAAAAGCTACTGCAGGAATTAAATATGTGAACTCAAATGCTCTGATCTAAACTACATGCTGTATACTATCATGAGATTTAGATGTAGTCAGGTGATGTGTTGCTTCTGCTGGTGCAAAAATCACATGAGGAAGCTGCCTCACACAAGGATACGCAGTAAGATTTATGAAAAAGCAAAACTTAGAGTAATTTGGTAAACACTAATTTATACATAAAATGTGTGAAGAAAAGTCTGTGGGATGAAAATGCAACAACATTTTTCATCCATGTTGAATTTCTGTTGTGGCTGGTTGGTTGGTTGTTTGGTCTTGAAGGTGACTGCTGCAGATGGATGGGCTGCTGTGCTCTAGATAACGTTGCATTACCAGCAGCTGTGATGTTGCGAGTGTTCTGTACCCAGTGATGCTATGCATTTGGCCAGTGTCTTCTGCACTTCAAAAGGTGGATTTACTGGTCAGTGAACAATACTGTGTCTACCACTTTCATGAAGAGAGTGAGTGGCCTATCGTTTAGCCCTGTATGGGCTTGGTAAGGTGACTCCAGTGATGGACAAAATGAGCCGTTTTGGAGGAAAACGTGCTTTGTCATTGGCAGGTTTCTGAAAACAAAAGTAGCCTTTTTTCCATGCCATGTAGTGCCACTCAGTTTCATGGCCTCCATTTGCCTCCAGAATTCCAAGAGGAAATTTTGAGCGGAACATGGAGGGCTGAGTTGTTGTTTGGAACATGCTGTGGTAGACTCAGAGATTTGCCATTGCCAGCTCCACTGGGAAGGCTTACAGTTTTCTTATAATGCACTGCACGATCCCAGGGTACTACTGGAAGGGTGTCAATCCACAAATCTATCATGTGGCATATTGTAGTGGCCATCAAGGAGTGGTGTAGGCACTCAACAATGCTGTTTGAGCCTGCATGCTACGGTGAAGTCCTTGTCACATGTGTCCCATACAGCTGAGCCATTCCACAGAATATTTCTGCATTCCACTGCTGTTGCTGATCAGAAGTCACTTGCTGGGAACAGCCAAAATGTTGTTGTTGTTGTGGTCTTCAGTCCTGAGACTGGTTTGATGCAGCTCTCCATGCTACTCTATCCTGTGCAAGCTTCTTCATCTCCCAGTACCTACTGCAACCTACATCCTTCCGAATCTGCTTAGTGTATTCATCTCTTGGTCTCCCTCTACGATTTTTACCCTCCACGCTGCCCTCCAATGCTAAATTTGTGATCCCTTGATGCCTCAAAACATGTCCTACCAACCGATCCCAAGTTGTGCCACAAACTTCTCTTCTCCCCAATCCTATTCAACACCTCCTTATTAGTTATGTGATCTACCCATCTTCAGCATTCTTCTGTAGCACCACATTTCGAAAGCTTCTATTCTCTTCTTGTCCAAACTAGTTATCGTCCATGTTTCACTTCCATACATGGCTACACTCCATACAAATACTTTCAGAAACGACTTCCTGACACTTAAGTCTATACTCGACGTTAACAAATTTCTCTTCTTGAGAAACGATTTCCTTGCCATTGCCAGTCTACATTTTATATCCTCTCTACCCCGACCATCATCAGTTATTTTACTCCCTAAATAGCAAAACTCCTTTACTACTTTAAGTGTCTCATTTCCTAATATAATTCCCTCAGCATCACCCGATTTAATTTGACTACATTCCATTATCCTCGTTTTGCTTTTGTTGATGTTCATCTTATATCCTCCTTTCAAGACACTGTCCATTCTGTTCAACTGCTCTTCCAAGTCCTTTGCTGTCTCTGACAGAATTACAATGTCATTGGCGAACCTCAAAGTTTTTACTGCTTCTCCATGAATTTTAATACCTACTCCGAATTTTTCTTTTGCTTCCTTTACTGCTTGCTCAATAAACAGATTGAATAACATCGGGGAGAGACTACAACCCCGTCTCACTCCTTTCCCAACCACTGCTTCCCTTTCATCCCCCTCGACTCTTATAACTGCCATCTGGTTTCTGTACAAATTGTAAATAGCCTTTCGCTCCCTGTATTTTACCCCTGCCACCTTTAGAATTTGAAAGAGCGTATTCCAGTCAACATTGTCAAAAGCTTTCTCTAAGTCTACAAATGCTAGAAACGTAGGTTTGCCTTTCCTTAACCTTTCTTCTAAGATAAGTCGTAAGGTTAGTATTGCCTCACGTGTTCCAACATTTCTGCGGAATCCAAACTGATCTTCCCCGAGGTCCGCTTCTACCAGTTTTTCCATTCGTCTGTAAAGAATTCGCATTAGTATTTAGCAGCTGTGACTTATTAAACTGATAGTTCGGTAATTTTCACATCTGTCAACACCTGCTTTCTTTGGGATTGGAATTACTATATTCTTCTTGAAGTGTGAGGGTATTTCGCCTGTCTCATACATCTTGCTCACCAGATGGTAGAGTTTTGTCATGACTGGCTCTCCCAAGGCCATCAGTAGTTCTAATGGAATGTTGTCTACTCCCGGGGCCTTGTTTCGACTCAGGTCTTTCAGTGCTCTGTCTAACTCTTCACGCAGTATCTTATCTCCCATTTCGTCTTCATCTACATCCTCTTCCATTTCCATAATATTGTCCTCCAGCACATCGCCCTTGTATAAACCCTCTATATACTCCTTCCACCTTTCTGCCTTCCCTTCTTTGCTTATAACTGGGTTTCCATCTGAGTTCTTGATATTCATACAAGTGGTTCTCTTCTCTCCAAAGGTCTCTTTAATTTTCCTGTTGGCAGTATCTATCTTACCCCTAGTGAGACAAGCCTCTACATCCTCTAGCCATCCCTGCTTATCCATTTTTCACTTCCTGTCGATCTCATTTTTGTGACGTTTGTATTCCTTTTTGCCTGCTTCATTTACTGCATTTTTATATTTTCTCCTTTCATCAATTAAATTCAATATTTCTTCTGTTACCCAAGGATTTCTATTAGCCCTCGTCTTTTTACCTACTTGATCGTCTGCTGCCTTCACTACTTCATCCCTCAGAGCTACCCATTCTTCTTCTACTGTATTTCTTTCCCCCATTCCTGTCAATTGTTCCCTTATGCTCTCCCTGAAACTCTCTACAACCTCTGGTTCTTTCAGTTTATCCAGGTCCCAACTCCTTAAATTCCCACCTTAGATTGTGGTCAGAATCCACATCTGCCCCTGGAAATGTCTTACAATTTAAAACCAGGTTCCTAAATCTCTGTGTTACCATTATATAATCTATCTGATACCTTTTCGTATCTCCAGGATTCTTCCAGGTATACAACCTTCTTTTATGATTCTTGAACCAAGTGTTAGCTATGATTAAGTCATGCTCTGTGCAAAATTCTACAAGGCGGCTTCCTCTTTCATTTCTTCCCCCCAATCCATATTCTCCTACTATGTTTCCTTCTCTCCCTTTTCCTACTCATGAATTCCAGTCACCCATGACTATTAAATTTTCGTCTCCCTTCACTACCTGAATAATTTCTTTTATCTCGTCATACATTTCATCTATTTCTTCATCATCTGCAGAGCTAGTTGGCATATACATGTGACAGTGAGCGGTGCTACCAAGTCCATATGGACATGTGAGAATCACACCCCTGGGACATCGAAACTTGAGTGGAGCTCATATGTGCCTTGTTACTTTGCACTTCTTGCAATGGATGCAATTCTGAGTCCATGTATGGCTGTCCTTCTATATACCAGGCCAAGAAAAATGCTGTGGTCCTAATGCCCTTGTACTGCAGAGACCCAGATGGCTGTTTGTAATGGTTTTGTCATTTATATATGCTGTGAACTGCATGTCAGTTCGTAGAGATGAGAGGTGATGTAGTCCATCCTCTCTACAGTGGGCATTGTAGTAAACACCTGTGGGAAGGAACCTCAGATACTTTGTCTGTGATCTCTGCTAGGTGCTCAAATTCATCTCTTGGGTTACTGAGAGTAGGGTGCAATGCACCTCTGTCAAGTGAGAGAGTCATATGGACAGTAGGAGTTGGTTCAGGATGTCTGGTCCAGTCGAGCTGTGGAGGTGTTGCAGGATCTGTGCAAGCTTCCTGTCACGAGTTTCCTTCCTGTGCAACATTTGGCCTAAGAGTTGTATGCTAGAGGGAGAAAACCACCAAATGCACTCGCCTGCTAATAACTCTTACTTTCCAGAGGCAGGCGAGTTTGTGATGACATTACTAACCTCACTAGCTAAGGGTTGTCTAGTAGTACCATTACATCCGCAATTTGGTGGAGTTTTGCATCATACTTTAGCTGCTGAAACGGCTTTCTATGTGTGTGAACCAAAATGATGGACAATCCGTCCTGAGCACTGGTGCCTTAAATACCCTACAGTTCACTTGTGTTGCTTAGACAGTTCCAGGGGATGGGGGCAGATGGTAAAACTCGCCAGACTTGCTGCTGCAGTTAGCACCATGCCCATGGAACAGGTAGAAGAGGTGTTGTCTGCTGGTGGGCAGCTGGAAGGCTATGCCAGGGTGGCCAAACACGTGTTCCTGTTTCTTGGAGTAGCACCGTAGGTTGTCCCTCTGCTTCCAACCAAATTTGTAGCTGCTCTGGTGTCACTGTTGCAGTGCAGCCAACTCCTCCACACACACTGACACTCTTGATCTTGCTGCTGCTGCTACTGCAAATGTCTTTTGTCAGGGTGAGTACTTAATAAATGCCACATTTCACTTAAGAATAAGACGCTTTGTTGGTCTGTATACCAACAAGATAAATAACTATTACCACAAATATACTAGTGTTGTCCCAGTAGTTATTTTGCAAAATGCACATCTGACAACCACGTATGTTATCTCATCCCACCACAGACAGTTAGACTTTTTTGTGTGCTCACTCAGTGTAGCCATCCAACTCAGTGCACTATTTAGGATGGTCGCATGTTTGTCTCTCACCACATGTGTGTCTCATGCAGTATGGCTTCATTGCCTTCAACTGTACCGGCACAGTTGCTGCTGCTGCTACTACAGTGCATACAACGGAACAATGTTCAGCAGAAGCTAATCTACATGCCGCTCATCACCTTGAGCGAGGCCCTCGCCGTCTCTCTCAGCCGAGCCCATCTGCACATTGGTGATATCACTATGGTGCATCAACATCCATCTGAGCACATTGTTTCCCATCTGACACCCCACTAATGCAACACTCATCTGGCCAATGTCATTTCTTCGCAGCCAGTGTCACACTGGCCTGACATTCATCTGCCCAAACCCATTGCTCCCCCGCCAACATCCCACTGGCCTGTTGTTTTCTATCCGAGACTGCTGTCGGCATGCTACCGACGTCCCACCAGCCCATTACCTGCCGCTGCTTGGTGTTGGGTCAAGCACCTGCATTATCGGCGTCTCCTCTGCTGGCTTTTTGACCCCACTAGCAGATTCCACCTAGCCTCCTGCTGTGCTTATTGCCACCACAATGCTCTCTGGTACAGCCAGTTCTGCCATCACAGGCTCCATTACAGCCACGCCTGTTGCTGCACTGGTGTCATCTTGGACGCCTGCAGAAATGTTTTCGATCCTCTGCCACTAATGTCACCACTGGTAACCTCCATTGATTCACCACCTCCAATGCCACCGTACTCCCACTGGCCCTTTCAGAGTCACCATTATGTCCTCTTTTCCTGCACCACCGCCTCCTTCCATTCCTACATGGTTGCCCTATTGTATCGTCCATGCTTGAGCTTTTGCTCCCATTCCTTGTCCTTTTCCTCTGGCATATGGTAGGGTGCTTGTGGAAGTTTTGATGCTATACCTTGTGTCTCATCTGGTCTCATCACCATCGCTGCCTCCCAGTGACCAGCCAGCTTCCTTCATGACAGCCATGCACAGATCCCCAATCGGTGCAGCCCCTTCCTGTCAGCTGCATCAGTGCTACATCACACATAGTGTGAGCACATCATATCTATAGTGACCACTGTTGATCATGCATTGCCTCTCATTATCAACTGCTGCTGTTGCTGCTGCCACCACAGGTTCACCAGTCTCAGGTTGCCTCCTCTTGGCAGCAGCATCTTCACTTTCAAGCCAGCTCTGCCACCTCTTTTAAGGGGTGAGGAGTATATTATCACCCAAGGATCCACTTGGTATGCAACACAAAACTAATGCAGGCTGCAGCCTCTCCAGGCTGCTGGTGACACCACCATGAAGTTGCAGGGAACACAGTACAACCATAAACGTAAGCACATCATGTTTTCTGTCAACCACATTTCCTGCAGCTGCCATGGCTGCTTCACTACTGCAGGCACTGCAATTAGTGCTGCGATTGTGGGCATGAATTCTCTTCTGCTGATCGCATCACCACCAATTGTCACGGAAGTGCCTCAGGGGCTCAGCATTGATTTGCTGGGTACAGGCTTGGTGACCCTGGGGTTCCTGAGCTGGGGACTGGTAAGAGCCGCCAATCCCCTGTCACCAAACGCTCTGATGTGGTGCTGTGGTGGAATGGGGATCTTGGTTTGACTGCCCAGATCACGAGGACAGGATAAACCTCTATATAAAAATAAAAAAAACCCTCAATCTCAAGGTGTGCTCTGCACTGATGGGATGTGTGGCTGTTGAGGTGGAACTGTCATTAGCGGACAACCTCTGGGGAACCTGCCACACCTCAGTTGTATAAGGCTTACTCAGGCGTGTGAGGCTCTGTCTGAGGAGGTCCTTATTTCCCTAGCTGCTCGTGGGACTGAGATGGAACCCTCAAAATCATCATCTTCTCCTCCCAGCGGGAGTATTCACACCCATTCATCCAAAAGAATGAGAGAGGCTAGTCCTCCTAATAATAAGAATACTTTGGACTACAGTAACAGGGCTCATGGAGTCATGAATAACAATGTGTTTCCGGTGATAAAGAGGAAGGAGAGAACATTTTCAAAAGTGTCGCCCTTTCATATCCATAAGTTTTTGGAAGGGCTTGATGGAACATTAAAATCTACAAAACTATTGCGCAATGGCTCATTGTTGGTTGAAACTAATACTTCAAAGCAATTAGACCTTAAGAAATTGCATAAAGTTGGTGACTATGATATCATTGTTGAGATGCACACCTCTCTCAACCCCAGTAAGGGTGTTGTCACACGCTGAGATATTATGGACATGGACATAGCAGAATTGAAGCAACAATGGGCATTCCAGGGAATAGTCGATGTTGAGCACCGATCACACAGGAATAATGAAGCAACTGAAAAGACTGCCAGTTTCATTGTCATTCAATTCTCAGACAATGCCTGAACATTGTACGGCAGGGTCCCTTCGACTTAATGTTCGGCCTTACATTCCAAACCCTGTGCAGCGCTATAAATGCCAGCGTTTCAGCCATACAACCATGAGTTGTGGAGGTGAAGCAACCTGTGGGAACTGTGGAAAAGCTGCTCATAACGCTGGGACTGACTGCCCATTTCTGGCGATCTGTGTCAAATGCTCTGGGAACTACCAAGTCTGGAGCCGGACTGATCTTTTTTTGCTGAAGAATGCAAAATACAGGAGATAAAAGTGACCAAGGGGATCTCATATGCCGAAGCCAAAAAAGAATATAAGGGGGCAAAACCCCCTGTCTATGCTACCTCATATTCCTCCATGGTGCAGAAACCTATTCCCAAGGTGGCCACTTTGACACAGATGACACTTTGTATGCCCGTATCTACCAAAAGCACCTGTACTTGCATATGTACATGTCAAGGTGAAAAAGAGTAAGGACAAAGCAATCCAGGCAGCCGCACCAGGAAAGACCAACAACAGTTCCACAGCGAGCATCCAGAAGGTACAAGAAAAGCAGAGTGCCTCTCGATGCCCCCTTTCCCCCTCATCCTCAAAAGGACAGGGAGCAGGAAAAGGCTCATGATGTTCAGGTCAAAAACTGTCCTGAGCACCGTCAGACATCATTCTTTCCCGTCTTACTGATGAGGAGGATATCGTGGAGTTAGATGCCTCGGATCCAGGCAGCCCCTCCACTCCCCCTCGCTCTTCAAGAGCTTCACCTCCCCGGTGTAAAGATATGTGTAAATTAAAACCACACCAATGACATTGCTTCCATACTACAGTGGAACATGAATGGGTTCAGGACTCATGTGTAGGAACTGAAACTCATAGCACAGGCATGTCCCTTGTGCTTTTGTTTACAAGAAACTCATTTTAAAGATACAGATGTCCCTGTGCTACAGCGATATATGGTATACCGCAAGGATGACCTATCAGGGGAAAGGGCCAAGTGAGGTATTGCAGTGTTTGTTACCAATGCATACCACTTCTATGCGCTCCCCTTGGCTACTGACCTGCAAGCAGTTGCAGTTCAAGTTTATGTGTGTTGAAGGATCACTGTTTGCCCACTGTATTTACCTCTGCAAGATGCACTAGAGTCTGAGGCTCTCAAGGATCTTATTGCACAACTCCTGCAACTATTCCTCCTCCTGGGAGACTTCAATGCCCATCATGTCCTGTGGGGCTCAACCAATACTTGCCCTCGGGGTCGGGTTTTGGAGTGCCTCATGATGTCTCACAAGCTGTGCATCCACAGCACGGGTACTCACACAAATTTCTCTACTGCTACTTGGGTCACTCTCAGCCATTGACCTCTCTTTCAGTTCTCCTGGCCACGCCAAATCTGTTCAGTGGAAGGTCATCGACCACCTTCATTCCAGTGACCATTTCTCTATCCACCTTCACTTACTAAATGGCTCACCATCTGAAGTTAAGCCCCCAAAATGGATGGTCAACAGTGCTAACTGGACACATTTCAGCCAGCTGGCTGTGTTCGAACACTGCGACAGCATGGGTGGACCACATGACACGAGTGATCCATCGTGTGCTGACCTCACCATCGGACAGTCTGGACAGATGAGTGCGGTTCCATGATCTGGGAAAGGCATGTGGCTCTTCAACACTTTAAATGCCGACCAGCAGCAGACAACATTAGGGCATTTCGAGTCACAAGGGCCAAGGCTCGACGTGTCATTAGGGAGAATAAGAAAAGGCCATGGCAAGCGCTCCTGGAGTCCATCAGTCATTCCACTTCTTCTATAGAAGTATGGGAAGCCATCCGTAGGATTTCTGGTAAACACAGCCATTTACTGATAGCATAAGTGCTGAAACAGGGGTGCCTCCAAACAACACCCAGAGACATTACTCAGCGCTGTCTGAACATTTTGCACAAACTACTACCAATGCAAGCCAGGATCCAGCATTTCGTCACTATTGAGTGACACTAGGGAGGGAAAAGTTGGACTACCAAGCGAGGTGGTGCAGTGGTTAGACACTGGACTCGCATTCGGGAGGACGACAGTTCAATCCCGCGTCCGGCCATCCTGATTTAGGTTTTCCGTGATTTCCCTAAATCGCTCCAGGCAAATGCCAGGATGGCTCCTTTCAAAGGGCACGGCCAACTTCCTTCCCCGTCCTTCTGTAAACCGATGAGACCGATGACCTCGCTGTCTGGTCTCCTTCCCCAAAAACAACCCAACAACCCCCAAAAGCTGGACTTTCGGTCCAATAGTTCTGAGGCCTACAACTCCCTTTTCTCCATGTTGGAGCACGAATCAGCACTGTCTGCACCTAGTCATGACCAAATCCAGTGCTGCATGCTTCGACATTTGCCAATGGCATCAAAGGAAATCCTCCTCGAATGCTTTAATCTAATATGGCAGACAAGCAACTTCCCCAACTCTTGGAGGGAGGCAATTCTGATCCCATTCCTCAAACCAGGAAAGGACCGCACATGTCGCAGTAGTTACGGAGTATCGCCTTAATGAGCTATATAGGAAAGACTCTGGAGCAAATGGTTAACCATCATCTAGTCTGGTTGTTAGATACCAGGCAACTCCTTAACCGCTTTCAGTGTGGATTTCGAAGATTTCGGTCCACTGTCGACTATCTGACCCTCCTAGAGGCAGCTATTCAGCAGGCTTTCCTCCACATATTCTTCAATATAAGTAAGGCATTGTGTTTTCGCCAACTGCATCAATGAAGCTTTCGTGGCCACCTCCCCATCTTCATATGGTCTTTCGTGTCTCAGCAGTTTTTTAGGGCCCGAGTTGTTACATGGTATCTGACCAATTTAAGCAGGGGAATGGTGTTCCTCAGGGCAGTGTTTCAAGTGTTATCCTCTTTGTCATAGCCACCAACAGTATCACATCTACGGTAAGAAGTCCTCAACGTGTTCCTTAGTTTTAGACGATTTTGCTGTCTTCTGTTTCCTCCAGTGTTGCAAAGGCAAGTCATAAGTTGCAACTTACATTGTGGAGGTTAGAGGAGTGGACTGCAAAGATGGGATTCCAGTTTTCTGCAGATGAGAGAGAGAGAGAGAGAGAGAGAGAGTGTGTGTGTGTGTGTGTGTGTGTGTGTGTGTTCATTCATCTTACTCATTCTCATCATCTTTTTAATTTGCCTGCCTTGAGTGTGGGGGACACCATCCTACATTTTAGAGACACGGTGTGGTTTCTTGGCCTCGTGTTTGACTCCTGGTTGTCATGGTTACCACACCTGAGAGACCTGAAAGCCAGAACCCTGAAGGCATTGATCATCATCAAGTACCGTAGCCACAGGTTGTGGGGAGTGGACAGGCTGTATCTCCTTCAGTGTTATCGGGCTTTTGTGCGTTCATGGCTGGGCTATGGTTGTATGGTGTATGGGTCAGAGAGGTCCTCTTAGTTGTGGATCATTGACGTTGTCCACCATGAAGGGATTTGCTGGCCACGGGTGCTTATCAGACCAGTCCCATACCTAGCAACTGTCCGTAGGCAGGGAACCACCACTTACCGGCACCAACTCCTCATGGTGCATCAGGTGTGTAAGTTCCTTGCAGCTCCAACTTCACCCACACACCGTACTGTTGCTCGTCCACCTCTGGAACACCTGTTTTCCAACTGTCCATGAGCCACAATGCCATTTGGGATCCGTGTGCAGCATGTGCTGGTGTCACTCGGTGTGGAGCCAGTACAACCCCAAATCCAGGGTTTTAACTGTCTGCCACCCTGGTTACTGGAGATGTCCAGAGTGATTTTACATTTGGTGCAGCACAGGAGAGACAGCACTCCTGCTTCCATTTTTAATGCGGTATTCCCTGATATTTTATCTGAGTACCACGACCATGTAACTGTTTTTACGGATGGGTCTAAGCAGGGGGACTCTGTTGGTTGCTCTGTCGTTTTTCTGGATCACGTCATCAAGATCAGACTGCCTCCAGAATTTACCATCTTCAATGCAGAATTATATCTGATCTTGTGAGCACTGGAGCAGATGAGACATTCTTCCGGCCGATAACACTGAAGGAGATACAGCCTGTCCACTCCCCACGACCTGTGGCTACGGTACTTGATGATGATCAATGCCTTCAGGGTTCTGGCTTTCAGGTCTCTCAGGTGTGGTAACCACCACAATCAGGAGTCAAACACGAGGCCCAGAAACCGCACTGTGTCTCGTCTGTTTAGATTCTCTGAGTGCCCTATACTCCCTCCAACATTTGTACCAAGCAGATACAGTAACCCAGAATATTCAGGATGCCCTCCTACAACTACGACGACTGGGGAAGGAGGTGTCTTTCTGCTGGGTACCTGGGCACATTGGAATTGCAGGGAATGAAAGGGTGGAGCGAGTGCTATCCCCCTGCACGCTATCACCTTGCTGTTGAGGTACAAAGTCATGTGTAGATGGGGAGACAAGTGGCTGGCAGCGACTGATAACAAGCTCCATGTCATCAAGCCCACAACTCAGCTGTGGACTACTTCCTTGCAGCCACATTGGCAAAATGGGGTCCTTCTTACTCGTCTTCATATAGGCCACAGCCCTATGACACATGGATTCTTACTCCGGCGAAAAGACTCTCCAATGTGTGGTGCTTGTGGTGTGCAGACCACGGTGAGCACATTTTATTGGACTGCTTATGCCGACCAGCGGACTGCGATGGATTTGCCAGCGCATCTGCTGTCTATTTTATGTAATGCTCAAACAAATGTGTTAGGGTTTTAATGTTTTGTGAATTGTCCAACATTTTTAACAAGCTTTTAGGGAGATGTTCTTAATGTGTCAAAGGGTGGCTGGCTCAGCCTAGTTTTTTTGTAAGTGGTCAACCATTCACATTCCCCTGTGTTTTTCTTTTAGTTCTTCTGTGTTTTGTTTTCTCTGTGTTTTAATTCCTTGATTAGCTCTCTTCCATCCTAATTGGTTTTAATGCATGTGAGAGAGCATGCGATACAGAGGGACTGTGTGGTCATTTCAAGTGCATGCATGTACAAACACTTTTAGTTCATCTCCACATTCGTTTGCTTTCATAAGTGTAAGGGCACTGACGACCTAGCCGTTGGGTGCCCATCAGATCCAAACACACACATACATCTGCTATAAAGGGTGCTGCCCAGCCAGCAAGAGCCATTGCATATCAGAGGTCACTACAGACCAGAACCCCGACGGCAATCACCAGCCCGTAAATCATACCTCCCATTGCCCAGCACTTCACTCCACATACCATCCAAGTTCACCATATCAATCACTGATGTCTTCACTCCAGGCTATGTTCTGAGCCTTAACTCTGCATCTCATTCAACACTGGCCCCCAATGTCTACACTCAGTCCCCCAGCTCAAGTCATCACTCGGCATCTCATCAGAGTTCTCCACACTGGCCTCTACATCTGCTGCACCTGTAACCCATCTGTGTGCAGCTCGCCATGGCTCCTACTCTGCCATTGATCTGTCCAAGGCAACCATCTCTATGCAGCAGACATGTCTACCTCCAACCGGCTACAAGCTTCCGCCTTGCCAGAAACTCTTTCCTGGCCTGTTCTCAAGCCCTACTGCTCTCCACTGATATGATATGGCTGCCCAGACGTTGCCCTTGTAAGAAGTCTCCCACTGCAACATCCGTGGAATTGAACCAAATAGTTTGTATTCAAGTCTGAATGAGTGTTTTATTGTATCCAGTTTGAGTACAAATAAATTTCATTTATTTCTGGCTATTTGGGGCACATGATTTTCCCAGGGTGTCTCAGACATGATAGAAAAATGTACAAATGTCCTCATTTCCACTCACTGCTTGTCCCATTCCCTCCATCCATCTTATTTCTTCTCATCCACCCCCACCTCACTCCCCTCCCCATTCCCCATATTTGTATCTCCATTGACTTAACATTATTTCTGTGGATTTTCTAAATATGTGTATAGTTAGCAATAACAGTGATTTTGCTTTTCCCTGTTGCTTTCCTATAACTTTGATTCAGATCTGAAATGTCCTAGCTCATAGGAGTTAATTATTTAGTTCTATATCTTGTAATCCTACTGGATGTGTTGATGGATGATGACGTACAATTGATAAGCTACACTACATCTACATCTGGCAGAACAACATAGGGTGTCCAGCCAGCAGTCATGACAATTTACTATCAAGCAGACACTAGACCAACCTTACTTCTGTCCACAAATGAATGTGTTCATCTCTACAGCCAACTGAAGTATTGTTGAGAAATCTGCTCTACACCAGTTATTTTGTGGACTGTTTTGTGTTATGACCGGGCGTGCTTAGGATCTGGGTATTGTGAACCCCACCTACTGCTTGCCCCCTCCCCACCTAGAACACACACCCCCACCCCATCCCCATTACGTGGTGCAGTGGTTATCACACTGGACTTGCATTCAGGAGGTGATGGTCCAAACCTGTGTCCAGCCATCCTGATTTAGGATTTCCACGATTTGCCTAAATCATTTCAGGCACATACGGGAATCGTCCCTTTGAAAGGGCATAGCCGACTTCCTTCCACACCCTTCCTTAATCCAATGGGACTGATGACCTTATTGTTTGGTTCCCCCTCCCCCTCAGTTCAACCAACCAATCTTTCCTCCTGACTCACCCTGTCTAGCAGCCTGTGCATTTCATTTTGTAACAGTGATTATTAGTATCACCTTCAGTGTAGTCTAAAAGACAATGAGAGCTAGTTTCAGTTTTCTTGTTTTGTGTGTCGTAGTTTTAGTAGTGTAGAGTTCTGCTGCGTGAAGTACCACAGCCAAGTAGTTTGAACATGCTAGAGAAGTCAGTTGGTAGTCTCAGTTTGTCTGATTGTGTGCTGTCCATGTGCATTCAGTGAGCTAATATTTATGTTATGCTTTAGTGAGAACTCTAAAGAGCAGATTTTTATGTTGGTATATTCTCCTCATTTATATTCTGCGTACATTACAGCCAGTAGTGGTGCAGTCAGGTAATTATCTCTTTTGCAGGTTCTCTTTGTACTTTCTCAGTTACTCCTGGCTGCACTGTTTGTATTTTTTGAAATCTTCTTCAGTTTTTTACACAGTATGACATGGATAGGAACTCTGCTTATCGTGAACAGACCCAAGGGAAATTGACTGCAGTCAAAGTGCTGGAAGCTGCTTTCGCCATGGTCGACAGAGCTTGTGGCTACTGCTCAAAACTGCAGTATCATTGGGGCACCAGTGATGAGACCTGCAACAACTTCGGTACCGATATAAGAACGTAGGCTTCCGCGGCCGGTGTCATAGTGATTAAAATTCTTCTGGGTATTATGCCGTGTCATTGCTAAAAACTAACAACAATAATAAACTAAAACCGACGTTTCAGCCGAATTGCAACGGCCTTCCTCAGGGCACGACTGGTTTTGCATGGGGATAGGTGCTTCTATTTATTACAGACTATTGATGTCTGTCGTCACTGCTGTAAAACTTTTAATTGGCCCTGTAATATGATTGGCTAGTCATGACGTAAGGGAAGATGGGAGGAAAGAGGCTATTCGTGGATGTCCATGTCACCTGCCAATCAGCGTTCGGCTTCTGGTCAGCACGTTTTCCTCCTGATGTGCGCGGAAGTGGACTGACAGTTGCTCTACAGCTGTCTGTGCAGATACGTCCGTGTCCCATGTAGCTTCTGCCCCGTGACCGCTCGTGGCCCGTTGGACTGGGATGGCCAGCAGCCAGGACGCCAGGAGTTTGTAGCTATCTTCTCTGTTGATGTTGTCAGGCTGCTTAATAATTTTGATCGCCTCCTGTATTTTGCATTCTCGTATCCATGATTCTTTCACCAGTACTCGGGCTTCCTGGAACCTGATAGGCTGTCTACAGTCACGGTGGTGTTCCGCTATCGCTGATTTATTATATTGTTGTAATCGTACATAGCATTCATGTTCTGCTACTCGTAAGCTGACAGGTCTCTCTGTTTTTCCTATGTAGGCAACTCCTCACTCACACCATAGTTCATAAACACCTGCAGTGTTAAGATTGTTGACTACATCCTTGGTAGAACCTATCATTTTGTGGATCCTGTGACTGCTTCGAAAAATCGGTTTGAAACCTCATTGGCAGAGGACATTGCCTAGCCGTTCACTGACTCCTTTTACATATGGTAAGTGTACCAGCTCCCCCAGGGGATCCACAGCTCTTTTGTGGATACGTGCGTAGCGAGCACGGGACCCCGAGCTAATGTGGCCTTCCTTCCTTTCCGGGCTGCATACCTTCCCTTTCCGCATCCTTCCCCATCCCCCATCTTCGCCCCCCCCCCCCCCCCCCTCTGGCTCTTTCCTTCCCTTTCTCCCCCTCTGGGAGTATGGTTTGTGCCTACGTCCGGAGACGGACGCTTGTAAATGTACCGCATTCTTCGCCTTGCTTGTATGTCTTCATCCTTCCTTTGTCCTTCTCTTTTCCTTGCCTCTTCTCTTTACCCTTTTCTCCGCTGCGGCGTTTGAGACCTCTCTTCTTTCCTTTCCCTTTCTCTTTCTTCCTCCCTGTGCGTGTCTGAAGGCCGACCCACGCACTTCCATGCGTAGCCGGTGACGGGGTAATGCGTAATTCCCTGCCCCGGGTAGACAGGTAGGACACGTACGTACCCCCTGGTAACGGCCAGGCCCAGGGAGGGGTGATTACCTGAGCTGATACCTTCCGAAAGTGCCGATTGGTCCCTCCGTCCGTTTGTCGGGAGGTGTGAACAATCACCTAAGGCGGGAGTGCCCTCAGAGAGGGCCCCCACAAGGGAGGAGCGCGCCATCGGAGACGCCGGTAATCATGGGGGATTCTTCCGCAATGGTTTCCTCACCTTCCACTATGTCTGCTCACAAACGTAAGTTCACTGAGTCTCGGCCACAGTCAGTTCTTCCATCGTTGCCACAGTTCCTTGTTGTTTCTCGGTCTGGCGAAGGTCACGACTTCTCCATGGTCAACCCTTTCATTATTCAGAAAGGTGTCGATGCAATTGCAGGTCCTGTAAAGTCTTGTTCAAGATTACGGAATGGCACCCTGTTGTTAGAAACAGTCAGTGCCCTCCAGGCACAAAAATTGCTGCGTACCTCATTACTACACACCTTCCCTGTCCGGGTGGAACCGCACCGTACTTTAAATTCCTCGCGTGAAGTCGTTTATACACGCTCCCTCGATGGATTGTCTGACAAAGAAATTCAGCACTACCTGTCTGACCAGGGCGTAACGGCTGTTCATAGGGTTATGAAAAGGGTTGACACGAACATCATTCCAACCCGCACTGTCTTCTTGACATTTGACAAAGTTCAACTCCCATCGAAAATCAAAGCAGGCTATGAGATAATTTCCGTTCGCCCTTACATCCCAAACCCTACGCATTGCTATCGGTGTCAGTGGTTCAATCACACCAGCCAGTCCTGTTCCAATCCGGCCAAATGTGTTACATGTGGCAAGGATGCACATGAGGGTGCTTGTCCACCTCCATCCCCTCGTTGCATCAACTGTATGGGTGACCACACTGCTTCCTCTCGAGATTGTCCCATTTTTAAGGACGAAAAGCTCATCCAGGAAATTAGAGTAAAGGAAAAGGTGTCGACCTTTGCTGCTCGAAAATTATTCGCCAGTCGACAGCCCACCGTGCCTCAGAAAGGAAAATACAGCACTGTCCTTGCTTCTCCTCGGCCAACAAAGGAGGCGGCCACGCAAACTTGCGACCTCACCTTTAGTGCCACGGTCGTCAGATCGGCCAGCGCAAAGATCACCCGATCAACCTCACCACTTTCGCCTGCCCACTCTCTGGCTCACCCTTCGTCGAGTTCTGCTAAATCTCGAGTCCAAAAGTCAGACACCAAGACTTCGAAAAAAGAGCATACTCGTGAAGAGTTTTTACGTACCCCAACTTCACAACCATCGGTTCCTCCTTCCTCTAAACATCATACTTCCAAGAAGGCTACAAAGAAACCCATTTCCTCTCCTTCTCCGCCAAGGCGTGTCCCATCTACAGCACCACCTGGCGGAAATCGCCCTCGGCCGTCCTCTGTGTCGCCGAGGCGCACTGCTGGCGGCCGCTCATCCGGCCGATCGCTGGTGGCAGGAGCTGCTCCTGACCAACCTATGGATCAGGATCTTCTGCCTTCAGCTGAATGCCATTCCATGCTGTCAGTCGCAAGCTCTGAGCAGTCGTTGAGTTGACAGCGACCTTGGTCACATTCCTCAATTTTCTGTTCACTCTATGTCTATTATCCACTGGAATATCCGTGGCATTCGAGCCAATCGCGATGAATTGTCGGTCCTCATACGATCCTACTCGCCGGTCATCTTCTGTCTTCAGGAAACAAAGCTGCGTCCCCATGACCGCTTTGTTCTCCCTCATTTTCAGTCCATCCGATACGATCTCCCCTCTGTTGAAGGCACTCCAGCACATGGAGGACTCATGATTCTTCTCCAAGAAACTCTCCATTATCACCTAATCCATTTAAACACTTCCTTCCAAGCTGTCGAAGTCCGTCTTTCCCTTTCTGGATACATGTTCTCTCTTTGTACTGTCTACATTCCATCGTCCACACCAATGGCACGAGCTGATCTCCTTCATCTTCTTGATCAGCTTCCACCCCCATATTTGCTGGTTGGGGACTTCAATGCCCACCACCCGCTTTGGCGATCTCCACATCCTTGTCCACGTGGCTCACTATTGCTAGACGTCTTCCACCAAGCAGATCTAGTTTGCCTCAACACTGGGGTCCCTACATTTTTGTCTGCCTCCACGACAAATTTATCTCATTTAGACCTTGCGGTTGGTACTGTTCCGCTAGCTCGGCGCTTCGAATGGTTCGCCCTTGATGATACACATTCGAGTGACCACTTTCCATGTGTCCTTAGACTGCAGCCTCAACTGCCCTACATGCGCCCGTGACGCTGGAAGTTTGCCCAAGCTGATTGGACACTTTTTTCATCTCTAGCGACATTCGATGACCGTCACTTTCCCAGCGTCGACGATGAGGTCACACATATTACCAGTGTTATTCTTACAGCTGCGGAACATTCAATACCACTCACCTCCGAATTGCCCCGGCGCCCCCCAGTTCCTTGGTGGAACGAGGCATGCCGTGATGCAATACGTGAGCGGCGACGTGGTCTCCGCGTTTTCCGCCACCATCCTACTTTGGCCAACTGTATCCGCTATAAGCAGTTCCGAGCGCGATGCCGTCGTGTCATCCGCGATAGCAAGAAGGCAAGCTGGAAATTCTTTATTAGCTCATTTAACACCTTCACTCCCTCCTCGGAAGTTTGGAGTCGGCTTCGACGGTTCTCAGGCGCGCCTAGTTTCTCCCCGGTCTCTGGGCTCACTGTCGCGCATGACACATTAGTGGACCCCGTCGCAATTTCTAACTCATTGGGTCAGCACTTTGCTGAGATTTCGAGCTCTTCAAATCACCCGCCAGCGTTTCTCCCGAAGAAACGTGCAGCGGAAGTGCGACCTCTTGCTTTCTCCTCTCAAAATCGCGAAAGCTACAATACTGTTTTCTCCTTGCGGGAACTCCAACATGCACTCTCTTCTTCCCGCTCCTCCGCCACAGGACCGGATGGTATCCACGTCCAAATGTTGCTGCATTTACCATCCCATAGTCTGCGTTACCTCCTTCGCCTTTATAATCGAATTTGGACCGACAGTACTTTTCCCAGACGATGGCGGGAAGCTATCGTCGTTCCTGTTCCGAAACCTGGAAAGGACAAACATCTCCCCTCTAGCTATCACCCCATTTCTATCACGAGTAGTGTCTGTAAGGTTTTGGAGCGTATGGTGAATTACCGTTTAGAGTGGTGGCTGGAATCCCGCAGTCTTTTAACACCTGCCCAATGCGGGTTCCGAAAGCATCGTTCTGCAGTTGACCATCTTGTTACTCTCTCCACTTACATCATGAACAATTTTCTCCGGAAACGCCAAACAGTAGCAATATTTTTTGATCTGGAGAGAGCATACGATACCTGTTGGAGGACAGGCATCCTCCGCACACTGTTCTCTTGGGGCTTTCGAGGTCGGCTGCCCCTTTTTCTTCACGAATTTATGGCAGAGCGCACATTTAGGGTGCGGGTGAACACTACTCTCTCCCGTACTTTCTCCCAAGAAAACGGGGTACCCCAGGGCTCCGTGCTGAGTGTTGTACTGTTTGCCATTGCCATCAATCCAATTATGGCTTGTCTCCTTCCTGATGTCTCGGGCTCCCTCTTTGTGGATGATTTTGCAATCTACTACAGCTCTCAACGGACCATCCTTCTTGAACGACGTCTTCAAGGATGTCTCGATCGCCTCCACTCTTGGAGCATCGAAACCGGCTTCCGTTTTTCTCCCAGTAAGACCGTTTGTGTTAATTTTTGGCGACGTAAGGAGTTTCTTCCGCCCTCCTTACATCTAGGTCCTGTCAACCTTCCGTTTTCAAACGTCGCTAAATTCTTGGGTCTTATGTTTGACAGAAAACTGTGCTGGTACTCCCACGTTTCCTATCTTTCGGCTCGCTGTCTGCGATCCCTTAACACCCTCCGTGTCCTGAATGGTACCTCCTGGGGAGCGGACCGAGTGGTCCTTCTCCGCCTCTATCGCGCCTTAGTGCGCTCGAAATTGGACTATGGAAGCATAGTCTACTCCTCTGCTCGGCCGTCTATTCTTCGGCGTCTCGACTCTATCCACCACCGTGGATTACGTTTAGTGTCTGGAGCTTTTTACACCAGCCCTGTGGAAAGCCTTTATGCTGAGACTGCTGAACCTCCACTGTCCAATCGGCAAGCAGTCCTTCTGAGTCGTTATGCTAGCCATCTGTCTTCCATGCCTGCTAAACCAGCCCATGACATTTTTTTCGACGCCTCCTTTGATGTAGGGTATGCAGACCGCCCCTCCTCCCTACTACCACCGGGAGTCCGCTTCCGTCAACTGCTCCATTCTCTTTCCTTCCGCTTTCCTAAAACCTTCTTGACAACTTGGGGTACAGCACCGCCTTGGCTCCGTCCCCAGATCTGCCTGCTCCGTGACCTTTGTCGATTTCCCAAGGATGGTACCCCTTCACTTGTTTATCGTCGGGCATTTGCTGCTCTATGTGCACAAATGACGGACGCCACATTTATTTACACCGACGGCTCGAAAACATCGTTAGGTGTAGGGACTGCCTATATTGTTGGCGACACCCCAAATCACTTTCGGCTTCCCGACCAGTGTTCGGTTTATACTGCGGAGCTTTACGCTGTTCTCTAGGCTGTCCACTACATCCGCCGCCATCAGCGGATACAGTACGTTATCTGCTCACACTCTCTCAGCTCTCTCCTCAGTCTCCAAGCTCTTTATCCTGTGCACCCTCTGGTCCACCGGATTCAGGACTGTCTGCGCTTGCTCCACCTGGGGGGCGTCTCAGTGGCGTTCCTCTGGCTCCCGGGACACGTTGGTATCTGTGGAAATGAGGCGGCCGATATTGCAGCCAAGGCTGCAGTCTCTCTTCCTCGGCCAGCTATTCAATCGATTCCCTTCGCCGATCTACGGAGCGTTCTATGTCGACGTGTTGTTCATTTATGGCACACGCATTGGTCGACACTTACCCATAATAAATTGCGGGACATGAAAGCTCTTGGACCTCTTCCTCCCTTCCTATTTAAAACCAAATTTGGGATGAACATTCGCTTGAGTTAATGAATAACTCGTACTAGTACATATCTCAGATTGTTGTACAGCATTATGCAATGTTCCTCAAACACTAATTTGCTGTTCAAGCCATTAATGAGTCCAAAGTCTTCTTTATGATTTTCTCCGCTCTTCTTTGAAAGTCACTAATAGCAGTTATTTTACATGCTTTGATTCTTGTAAAGGAGCTGTGCAGTTTGCAAGCCAAATAAAACCAACCATGGCCACTGAAGAGTGCAGAGAGCACAGATCATTGTTAACCAGCCCATCCCGTTGGAATTTTTCCATGGTCTTTATTTCCCTAATTTCCCCATACAATACCAATGTTACAAGGGTCCTTCTGTTCAGTATCCTTGAACTGCATCACAGCTTCTCCTCCATGGACTTCAGTCCAATGAGTCAAGAATGATAAAAGAGAATTTTCTTGTTGCAGTGGAATAACACATGCAGAGAAGTTGAACTCAATGTATTTCCTGTATTGTCATTCTATGAATGACATGTTACCCCTCAACGTGTGCCGAAGGCATGCTTTCTCCTGAGATTGGATGCCCTGTCTATGTCACCTTTAATTGCCTTATCCTGTGTGAGGATGGCTTTAGGGGAATAGCAAACAGGGCCAGAAACAATGCCAGTGTGCACTCAGAATATTTGCTAGGAGATCTCATCCCATATGTGGAGGAGGCACTGCCGGCGGCTGTCAAGTGGGCTGGCTGCAACCAGCTGCAAATAGTGGCACACGCTGGTGCAAATAACAGTTGCCACTTGGCTCCTGAAGTCTTCCTCGATCCCTTTCAGTGGGTGGTTGATTTGGTGTAGGCAACTAGCATCACACACAGGGTGCAGGATAAGCTTACTATTTGTAGCATCATACCCAGGTTGATCACAGTCCTCTGGTTTGGAACAGAGTGGAAGATCTAACACAGAGTCCCAGATAATTTTGTGACAGTATCAGATGTGAATTTCCACTATCAGGTGGAGAATTGTAGGGTTCTCATTGACAGGTCAGGCATGCACTACAAACAGGTAGCAGCTACAATGGTAGCGGAGTATGTGTGATGGGCACAGGGTTTTATTTTTTTTTTTTTTAAGTTAGAGGAACACCCCCTTGGGAACAGAGATGAATTGCCTGCCATAATTGAAGATATGTCAGCCACAGTTCTCTCAGAGAATGCTTGATCTTGCAGATCAGATACAGAAAAGTTTAATATGATATTATTAATCTACAGGAGCATCCAAGGGAGGGTCCAAGAATTAGTATCGCTTATTGAAGGCTATAATGCCCAGATAGTGTTAGGAACAGAAAGTTGGTTGGGGCTGTAAGTGAAAAGCAGTGAACTCCTTAGTTCAGTTTGGAGTATTTGTTGTAAGGATAAGTTACCCGCCAACAGTGACAGCATATTTATTGCAGTAAAGAATTCAATAATATCAAGTGATGTTGTCACGGATTCCAAATGTGAATCAGTCTGGATGAAATTAAGCAACAAATGTTGGTCAAAAATAGTAATTGAATGCTTTTATAATATGCCTGGGTCAGGAGCTGTGGTGGTAGAATGTTACAGAGAGAACTAATGTTGCCGTTAATGGGGAGTGACTTCAGTGTGCCAGGTATAGATTGGGAGAGTCATGTTATCAAAATTGGTTCCAGAGACAGGCAATTTGAGTGACATTATTCTGAATGTCTTGTCCAAAAATTACATTGAGCAGGTAATTGAGAACCAACTCATGAAGGTAACATCTTAGACCTCCTAACAGCAAATGGACCTGAACTTGTCAAATCAGTTAATGTAGAGGAAGATATCAGCGATAAGAAAGCTGTGATAGCAACTGACTACGTGTATTACAACGAATGTTAAAAAATGTAGATAAACAAATTGCAGAGTATTTGAGTAGTCAAGAGATGATGACGAAGTTGTGGAGCACAAATGGAAAAAAATTTAAAAGCATTGTTCATTTGCCTTCGATATGTGTGTACTGAGCAATGTCTTAAGGCACGGGAAAGTCGTGCCATGGTTTAATAACCATGTTAGAGAACTGCTACATAAGCAAAGAGAGCTTCATCACAGATTCAATAGAAGTTAAAACCTAGCTAACAAACCAAAGCCAAACGAAATGAAAATGAGTGGAAGGTGAACGATGAGACAAGCGTTCAGTGACTTTGAAAGTAAAATTTTGTCAATTAATCTGACTAAAAAACCCTAAGAGGTTTTGGTTTCACGTGAAATCAGCAAGCATTTCAAAATTAATCATTTGGTCACTCAGGGACCATGCTAGCACAGAAATGGGAGATAGCAAAGAGGGGGACGAAATACTGAATTTGATCTTCCAAAGTTGTTTAACCATGGAAGATTTAATAGGATCTCTGCTTTCAATCAGTGTACAAATGTTGAAATGGCAGAATCAGAGGTAGCTGATCATGAAATAGAAAAGCAACTAAAATCGCTTAGTAGCAGAAAGGCATCAGAACCAGGTGATATACCTGTAAGATTCTACAAACATTATGCAAAAGAACTTGCTCCACTTCCAGTAGCAGTTCAATTAATGTAGTTCACTAGAGTAACAAAGTATGTAGTGTATGTAGTGACTGGAAAGAAACTCGGGTCATTCCCGTTTTCAAGAATAGTCATAGGACAGACACATATAATTATAGGCCTATATGCTCAAGAATTGTTTTGGAGAGTAAAAAAATCTCCATTCCTCCACGAGATACATGATGCTGTAGACAATGGCATTCTGGTAGTTTCTGTGTTCCTTGCCTTCAGGAAGGCATTTGGCCCTGTCCTGCACCGCTGTTTGGTGAAAAGATATGAGCTTATCAAGTATTGAATCAGACTTGTGACTGGATCTTCTTTGCTGATAGAACTCAGCATGCTGCTTTTAATGGAACAAAGTTGATAGATGTAAAGATAATTTCTGGAGTACACCTAGTGAGTGTCATAGGACTGTTGCTGTTTACAATGTACGAGGGGCGTTTGAAAAGTCCATGGAGAAATAAAAACTACTTACGTGTTTGGGGTAAACCTTTTTTCATTTTTTGACATAGTCTCCTTTTAGACTTATACACTTTGTCCAATGCTGTTCTAATTTGTTGATCCCTTCCGAATAATAGGAATTGTCCAAGTCTGCAAAATAGCTATTAGTTGCTGCAGTCACCTCCTCGTTTGAATAAAATCTTTGTCCCGCCAGCCATTTCTTCAAATTGGGGGAACTGAGTCTGGAGAATAGGGGGGATGTGAAACGAGTTGGAATCATATTTACATTAATTTTGTGACCACAACTGCTGAGGTGTGTGCTGGTGTATTGTTGTGATGGAAAAGGACTCTTCTGCAGGCCAATTGTCAGCATTTTTCTTGCACCTCGGTTTTCAAACTGTCCAAAAACAATGAATAATATGCACCTGTAATAGTTTTACTCTTTTCCAGATAGTTGATGAGGATTATCCCTTGTGAATCCCAAAAGACTGTCGCCATAACCTTTCCGGGTGAAGAACTGGTCTTCGCTTTTTTGGTGCAGATTATCCCTTGGTAACCCATTGTTTAGATTGTTGTTTGGTCTCAGGAATATAGTAATCTATCTATGTTTTATCCACAGTGACAAAAGATGCTTAAAGTCCTGTGGATTCTTCCTGAACAGCTGCAAACCATCCTTGCAACACTTGACATGATTGTGTTTTTGGTCAAGTGTGAGCAATCGTGGAACCCATCTTGCTGATAGCTTTCTCATGTCCAAATGTTTATGCAAAATGTTGCATACCCATTCATTCGAGATGCCTACAGCACTAGCAATCTCACGCACCTTAACTCTTCTGTCATCCATCACCATATCATGGATTTTACCAATGATTTCTGGAGTTGTAACCTTCACAGGGCATCCAGAATGTTCAGCACCACTTGTGCCCATATGGCGACTCCGAAAATTTTGAAACCACTTATAAATTGTTCTAATCAAAGGTGCAGAGTCCCCGTAATGTTTATCAAGCTTCTCTTTAGTCTCCTGAGGCGTTTTGCCTTTCCTAAAGTAATGTTTAATCACCAAACAAAATTCTTTTTCGTCCACTTTTTAACAATCACTTGACTTCCTTGATTCACACGAATGCCAAACACAAAGAAATAGACCAATATGGCCGAAACTTGGTGTGCGTTCTTTCCAAAGATGCTACTAACTAAACACGACCTTGATATGTGCTGGTGGTACCATGTCTTGGACTTTGCACAGACTTTTCAAGCGCCCCTCGTATATAAATGATCTAGTAGAAAGCATTGCAATCTCTTTAAGGCTGTTTGCAGATAATACGATTGTCTGTAAGAAAGTAGTAATGCTAGAAGACAGTATCAGTTTGCAGAATGACCTGCAGAGAATTGGCAAATGTGCAGGCTCTGTCAGCTGACCCTGAATGTGAATAAATGTAACATACTGCATATACGTAGGAAAAGAAACACTCTGCTGTACAACTACACTATTGATGACAAACTGCTGGAAACAGTATCTACTATAAAATATCTAGGAGTAGCTATCCAGAGTGACCTTAAGTGGTATGGCCATTTTAAACAAGTAGTGAGAAAAGCAGGTGCCAGACTGAGATTGATAGGAAGCATCTTGAGGAAATGTAACTCATCCATGAAAGAAGTGTCTTATAAGCCACTTATTTGACCAATTCTTGAGTACTGTTCATCAATCTGGGAGTCTTGCCAGGTGGGACTGATAAAAGAGAGAGAGAAGATCCAACAAACAGTGGTGCATTTCATCACAGAGTCATTGGTCAGTGCGAGAGCGTTACAGAGATGATCAACAAACTCCAGTGGCAGATGCTACAAGAGAGGCATTGTAATAATAAGTTTATTGCAGCCAAATAGCCACACAAGTTCGATGTACAATGATGATAACACACAAAATTAGAAATTTTATATATTGTGGTGTGCATAGTCACTTACTGACCATCTCCTTTCAGTACAGAGTTCCATATGGTAACGTTTGCATATTTGATGACACAGTTTGTGGTTGGTTCATGGTATGATGTGTTGTTCAAAATAAGTTGGTGGAAACCATGGACCACCATTCTAGTGATCATGTGTCACATTTCCAAGTTTTCCTTTGTCCAAGTTTGATCAGTCATGGTGTCTGTGCTTAAAATTCTGGAGGTAAATCTTCCCTTTTTTCCTTCAGTGCTTTTTGTAGACTTTTCGAAGCACTATTGCTGGGTAGCATCAGGTTTGTCTTCAGTGAGGAAGAGTTCCCTTGCCAGAAGGTGCACAAGTCTTGATTGTGTTGTTTTGAACACTCCAATTGTATTCTTTATATAGGTCACCTTTACTCTTTCTCGTGTCATTAGCTTTTTCACTGTGAGATGTGGTCCAATAATTTCTATGTCATATATCAGTATTGGGAAGATTTTGGCTCTCATGGATAGCCATTGTTGTCTCCGTTGCCTTCTCTATTACAACCATTGTGAAACATTTTGCAGTCGTTTGTATTGTACCCTTAGGTACCTGAAGTCTGGTACAATTCTCATTTTCCTCTCCCATATGGAGATCTCACCTGATGCGGGTGCTCTTCCTCTATTTCAGAGCACCCTCATTTATGTTTTTGCCACATTTGTTTTGAGGCTGTGTTAGATGCAACAGTTGTCCATATCATTTATTGCTTCTTCAACAATGGAAAATACAGGATGTATAACTATAGACAACACACACGACCACAGTCTCTGGCTGCTTGGCTGCTGAGGCCACATTGCAAGCAGCAGTGCATGATGGGAGATGCAACTGGGTGGTGGGGATAGGGAGGAGGCTGAGGCAGAGAGGAGGTGGTTTAGCAGGGTTGGGATGGAGGATGGTAAAGTGCTGTTAGGGAGCATACAGGGACGAGATGGAAAGACGGTAGGGCAGCTAGGTGCAGTTAGGAGGTTAGACGGAGGGCAGGAGAGGGTTAGCGGAAATCGAGAGAAGTAAAAATGCTGTGGGTGCATTGGTGGAATAGAGGACTGTGTAGTATTGGTATGGGAACAGGGAGGGGGCTACAGGGGTAAGGACAAAGACTAACGACCTGTTCAATTCAGAAAAGCTGGTGTTGGTGGGAAGGATCCAGATGGCACAGGCTGTGAACCAGTAACTGGAGTGTAGAATGTTACGTTGGGCGGTGTGCCCAGCAGTGGGGTGTTCCAGCTTTTTCTTGTCAACAGTTTGTCTGTGGCCATTCATGCCGATATACAGCTTGTTGATTGCCGTAACCACGTAGAATGCAGCACAGTGGCTGCAACTCAGCTTGTAGATCACATGAATGGTTTCATTGGTAGCCTTGTCATGATGGGGCAGGTAATGCTTGTGACCAGACTGGAGTAAGTGGTGGTGTGAGGATGTATGGGACAGATCTTCCATCTTGGTCTATTACAGGGATGTGAGCCATGAGGTAAGAGGTTGAGAGCAGGAGTTGTGTAGGGATGGATGAGCATATTGTGTAGGTTCAGTGGGTGGTGGAATACCACAGTGGAAGGGGTGGGAAGGGTATTGAGTAGGACATTTCTTATTTCAGGGCACGATGAGAGGTAGTCAAAACCCTGGCAAAGAATGTGATTCAGTTGCTACTGAGTCACAAAGGGAATGCTCTTATGTGGCTGGGCGGTGCGACCTTTGGAGGTGGAGGGTGACCGGAGAGGTAAGGCATGGGTGATCTGTTTTTCTACAAAGTTTGAAGGATAATTACAGTATGTGAAGGCCTCAGTGAGACCCTTGGTGTATTTTCGAGAGGGACCACTCATAATTACAGGCGCAATGGCCACAAGTGGCTAGGCTGTTGGAAGGGGGTTTCTTGGTATGGAATGGGTGGCACCTGTCAAAGTGGAGGTATTGCTGGTGGTTGTTAGGTTTGATATGGACAGAGATAGTGATGTACCCATCTTTGAGGTGGAGTCCGACAACAAGGAAGATGGATTGTTGAGTTGAATAGGACCAGTTGAAGCAAATGCGGGAGAAGGTGTTGAGGTTGTGGGGGAATGTGAATAGGGTGTTCTCACTTTCAATCCAGATCATGAAGACATCATCAGTGTATCTGATCCAGGTGAGGGGTTTGGGATTCAGGGTGTTTAGGAAGGATTCCTCTAGATGGCCCATGAATAGGTTGGCATAGGATGGTGCCATGTCAGTGCCCTTAGCTGTACCCTGAATTTGTTTACAGGTAGTTCCTTCAAAGCAGAAGTAATTGTGGGTGAGGATAGAGTCGGTCGTGGTGATTAAGAAGGAGGTCTCACGTTCGGAATCCATCAGTCGTTGGGAAAGATAGGGTTCATTAGTGGTAAGGCCATGGGCATTAGGGATGTTAATGTAAAGGGAGGTGGCATCATTAATGACGAGCAGGGTATCATGTGGTAAAGGAACAGGAACTGTGGAGAGTCGATCGAGGAAATGGTTGGTATCTTATATATATGAGGGTAGGTTCTGGGTAATAGGTTGAAGGTGTTGGTCTATGAGAGCAGAGATTCTCTCAGTTGGGGCACAGCAACTGGCCACAATGGGTCATCCTGGGTGGTTGGGTTTATTGACTTTAGGAAGCATGTAGAAGGTGGGGGTGCGGGGAGTGGTAGGGTAAGTAGAGAGATGGACTCTGGGGTGAGGTTCTGCGATGGGCCTAAGGATTTGAGGAGAGACAGGAGATCCTGCTGGATTTCTGGAATGGAGTCAGTCTGGCAGGGTTTGTAGGTAGATGAATCTGACAGCCGGTGGAGCCCTTCCACCAGGTTATCCATGCAGTTCAAAACAATGATGGTGGAGCCTTTGTCAGCAGGTAGGATTATAAGGTTAGGATCAGTTTTTAGATGGTAAATTCTGGTTCTTTCCGTGATGTAAGCTTAGGTTGCATATGGAGGGATTTGGGGAATGATGGTGAGGCAAGGTTCGAGGTTAAGAAATTCTGGAAAGTTAGCGGAAGGTGATTTGGTGAGTAGTGGGGGTGGATCACGGTTTGATGGCCGAGTCAACTGACTCAGGCAGGGCTCAGCATTGGTCTTTGGTTGAACGTGATTGGTAGGATTCGTGGAGAAAAAGTTTTTCTACTGTAGGGACCAGAAGAAGGAGAGATGATCTTTAACAAGTCCTGCATGATTGCATTTGGGAATGAGGCAAAACAAGAGGCCTTTGGAAAGGATTGATATTTCTGCGGGGCTAAGGCTTTTGGAGGAAAGGACCATGACTGTGTTTCAGGTCTGTTTAGTTTCAGACTCTGTATGGTTGTGGGAGGGAGTTTTTGAGGGTGAGGTAAATGTAGTAAGTCTGCAGGTATTGTTTGTCAACTATGAGATGATGTGGGGGAGGTTTGGAGGCGGTCGTATAGGAGGTGGGTAGTGGTAGTCCAAGGTGGGAGCAGGAAATGAAAAGGGTGGAAAGTTTTTTGAGTTGCCCAATGGATTCCAAGCCTACAACCATCTTCCTAATCACCAGGACAAACTAGATCTTCATACACAATCACTTCGCCTTTGAAGGCATTAGCTACAAACAAATCCAGGGTATGGCTGTCGGCACTTGCTTGGCACCATCCAATGCCAACCTCTTTATGGGCCATCTAGAGTAATCCTTCCTAAACACCCAGAAACCCAGACCTTTCACCAGGTTCAGATTCATTGATAACATCTTCATGATCCAGGTCGAGGGTGAGGACACCCTATCTGCTTTCCTCCACAACCTAAACACCTTCTCCCCCATTCGCTCAACCTGACAAGCCACCTTCCTCACTGTTGACTCCACCTCAAGGGTGGCTACATCAGTACATCTGTCATTATCAAACCTACCAACCACCAGCAATAACTTCACTTCAAAAGCTGCCACCCATTCCACACTAAAGAAGTCACTTCCATACAGCCTAGCTACCTTGGTCATTGCATCTGTAGTGACGAGCAGCTACTCTCAAAATACACCAGGGACCTCACTGTGGCCAACCTTGTACAAAAACAAATCTCCCATGCCTTATCGTTCCAGTCTCCCACCACCTCCAAAGTCCCACCGTCCGGCCACAGAGGAGCATTCTCTTCGTGACTCTGTAGCACCCAGGACTGGAGCAACTGAATCACATTCTCCACGAGGGTTTTGATTACCTCTCATTGTGCCCTGAAATGAGGACTGTGCTACCCATTACTCTTCCCACACCTCCCACAGCTGCCCACCAAACTTACACAATATTCTCATCCATCCCAACACAATTTCTACTCCCAACTCCATATCTCATGGCTCACATCCCTGTAATAGGCAAGACCTGTCCCATACATCCTCCCACGACCAACGACACTGGTCCGGTCAAAAGTATCACTTATCCCATCATGTAGAGCTACCTGTGAAACCAGTCATGTGATCTGCAAGCTGAGCTGCAACCACTGAGCTACATTCTACATGGCTATAACAACCAACAAGCTGTCTGTCTGCAAGGATGGTAACCAACAAAGTATGGACAAGAAACAGCTGGACGACCCCACTGCTGAGCATGCCACCAAACACAATTTTCTTCATTCCAATGACTGCTTCATAGCCTGTGCCATCTGGATCCTTCCCACGAGCACCAGCTTTTCTGAGTTGCAGAGGTGGGATCTCTCCCTGCAATATATCCTACTTTCAAGACACCCTCCTGGCCTCAACCTTCGTTTGTGTTTGTCCTCATCCTGTTGCCCTTCCTTGTTCCCATTCAAGCACTATACTGTTCTCTATTCCACCAATGCACCCACAGCCTTTTTATCTCTCTCCTTTTTCACAAACCCTCCCTCGCCCTCTGTCTAACATCCCAACTGTACCTAGCTGCCCTACCCTCTCTCCACTTTGTCCTTGTATGCTCCCACAGACATCACTTTGCTGTCCTGCATCCCTACCCCACTAACCCTCCCCATCCCTGCCTTAGCCTCCTCTCTAACCCCACCACCCAGTTTCATCTCCCATCCTGAACTGCTGTTCACAGTGCGGCCTCAGCAGCAAGAGATTGTGGTCATGAGTGTGTAAGTTACATTTTGTGTGTGTGTGTGTGTGTGTGTGTGTGTGTGTGTGTGTGTGTGTTTGTGTTTGTGTTTGTGTTTGATGAAGGCCTTGTTGACCTAAACCCCATTTTCTAACAGTCTATTGTTTCTTGTAACTTTTTTTCAATGTCCTTTCCGCCTGTTACAATGTCATCTGCATGTGCATATAAGATTACCCCCCCCCCCCAGTTAGGGTATTCTTACAATTTCTTCCATGGCAAGGATAAACAACAGAGGGCTCAGTGAGTCTCCCTGAAGTATCTGATTAGAGTATCAGCTCTGATAGGGAGAAGTTGTCCAAGATCCTTATCTCGTTCCATCGCAATATTGCAGTTATCGTTAATGTCAATATGTTGTTTTCATTTAGGGTTTCCTCTAGTTTTTTGCCCACTAATTTTCTGTTTATAAAGTCAGAGACTTTTGTGAAGTCTATGAATACTACATAAAACTTTCACCTGTCTTCAATGGCTTCCCATACTCTCTTTAGCAGGGGTTCTATTTGGGTCAGAGCTGATCTTCCTTTCCTAAATCCTATTTGGCTTTTGGGTAGGTATTCATCAATTGTTTACTTTATTCTTTCTGTTATTACTTTTCTGAATACTTTGAAAGGTAAGTTGTCTAGGGTTATGCCTCTGTATTTGCTAGGGTCTGTGGGGTCTCCTTTCCCTTTATATAGCACTTGTACTATTGACTGCCTCCACTGTTCTGGAATGGAGGCTGTTTCTATGCACCTATTGTAGAGTTTTGTCCACATTGGCATTAGTATTTGGGCAGTGTCTTTTAAATATTCACTATAAAGCCTGTCAGGGCCTGCAGCCTTTTTGTTCTTTGTGCTGTTAATAGGATCTTTGACCTCTTCTGTGGTCCTTCCTTGTTCAGTACATTGTCAAAGTGCGTCTCCCATTCTTTCGTATCGATATAATGTGTTTCAGCTCATTTTCTGGAGCTTAATGCAATGTATGGGTCTCTTGTGGCATCCTCCACTAGTTTTTTTCCTTCTCGACCCCAGAATGATCTCTTCTTTTAGAGTTTTCTTATAGATATATCATCTTTTGGCATTAGTCCTCAGTCATTCTGCATCACAGAGAGGTTTACTATTGAACTACAAAGAAAGTACTTACTAGGAATAGTCAGACAATATATTGCTTCCTCCTGTGTACATCACAAGAAATGACCACTTTGAGAATACAGAGGTTCACTAACAATCACTCTTCTTATGCACCATTCAGGAATGGAGCAGGGAAAGGGGTATCAGTTAGAGGTGTCACAAGTACCCTCCACTACATACAATCAGATGGCTTGTGGCATACACACAGTACTGTTACACATTCAGATATGATTACAGCTTGTTTCTATAGTTAATTTTACTGTCTACTCATTTCTTTACATCACTGGGTAGGTTATGGCTGAATACCTCAATTCTATATCTACATCTATACTCCATAAATCACTGTGAAGTGTATGGCAGTAGCAAGTACCCTCCACCACATACAATCAGATGGCTTGTGGCATACACACAGTACTGTTACACATTCAGATATGATTACAGCTTGTTTCTATAGTTAATTTTACTGTCTACTCATTTCTTTACATCACTGGGTAGGTTATGGCTGAATACCTCTATTCTATATCTACATCTATACTCCATAAATCACTGTGAAGTGTATGGCAGTAGCAAGTGCTACGAAGCTGATGTCAGTATGGTGAAAGGCTTAAAGAGCTATCTGCATATTGCATGATAATATATTTCATTCTTTGCATTATTTTCTGTTTTCATCGTTATATGATCACCTTGTTTTTTAGATGAATACTGTGTTTCTATGACAGCACATCATTTGTGACATGTAATTTTTGGTGTGATTGGTGTCTCTTCTAGTTTTTATGAAAACTTTAGTTGCAACAGTAATGCCAACTGCAGTAAAGTGTACCTGTTGATTGTTTATAACCTCCTGAGATATTTAAAATTCAGCATTTTTCTGGGTATTCATATATCACATGTGCCCATTGTAGAATTAAGTCTTTCTTAAGGTGAAGCAAAAAATGGTGTAACATTTCATCACTGAAATTTTGTAATAAAGTCAAATTACATGATTTTCTAAGAAATGTAAAAACAATTGCAGTTTATCTCGGAGTAGTTCTGGTTGAGACTAAGAAATTATTTAGGAATAAAGGAGATGACTCGCCAAAAGGCAGAAGTGCTGCGTCATTGACAAGTACACAAGCAAAAGGTACAGAGCTTAGCTAGCTTTTGGAGTGAAATTTCTTTCTCAAGCTGTTGAAGAAACATGCACACAAACACTCCTAAATAATTCATTGTTCTCAACCAGTCCTTTATTCCTAAATAATTTGTTATTCTCAATCAGTGAGTATGCCCGCCCAATACATGTCAGCTAGTTGTGTGCTGCGAGCTCATGAACTAGTCTTTGGAATCGCATTCCCAGCCGTCTGCCACCTGCCTCCTACACCTGCACCCCCTAGCTAGCCCACAGATGGCTCCCCACTTTTCCCTAGCCACTAGATGCTTCTCCACAACCCCCTCCCTGCCTCCCACTGCCTCTCTCCATCCCTCACCCAACTCACCCTGCACCCTCACCTCACATCCGTACTCTCACCATGGGCCAGGAAAGAGCTGGCAGTTGACCGAGCACAATGCAGAGGGACAGGTTTTGTGTGTGTGTGTGTGTGTGTGTGTGTGTGTGTAGAAAAGCTCTGTACCTTTTTAGTTTGTGTACCTGTCGACAAAGCAGCACTTCTGCCTTTTGGTGAGTCATCTCCTTTATTCCTAAACAATTCATAGATTTTAATTCAGTGTTTCTGATTTGTTAATATTTCACTGTAATCAACTGACTGCTTCTTTTTCTCAGGCAGGTCGCTTCTAAAGTGGACTCTGGGGCTGAGATGTAGAATGTGTCATAAATTTTTCCTGGAGTATGAACAAGCAGAACAACATTGCCAGACTCTTGAACATTATAACAATTATGTGAAAAGACTCAGTGAGCTGGTGAGTACACAAAATATTCTAAATCTTCAAAGTAATTTGTGTTGTGCACTTCACCTATTGCATGGTTCTTTGAGATTCTGAAATTGAAGAAATTAATTTTGTGAATGTTTCTTGATTAAACATGCAACTAGCATATTTTTGCAACTTTTATTCTGCTTGGGAAGATGTCCTTGTGATTTATATTATCATTATTATTATCATTATTACTTCTTTCCTTTCTCAGACGTTATGTCTTGTTAAAAATAGAAAGTGACGCGGACCTTGATCAAGTGTGACTTCCTTTTAACTGTGCGGTATATGTTACATTGCATTTAGGAACTTTCGGGTAATTGAACATGTATCAATAATTACAGATTTCTGTAGTTGTATATATACATTGGGATGTAGCTGTATTGCATTATTATTATTATTATTATTATATTTTTTTACCTTGAAGAAAACTGCTCTCCGACAGAAGGACCTCTGATTGTGGGACTTCTTGTGCGGTCAGCTCTTGGCCCAGAGAACCACAGAATTAGCTTCCAATGTTGAACTGATTTGAGAGCAGCAGGTCAACATCCTATAAAACCACTTTGCTGAGGTTTACCAGAGAATCGTGCCAAATGTGGCTCATGGAGATGAACTAGTGCTGATGATAAAAGAACTGTATTCAGCAGATGTGGCACCAGCAGATATCACAATGGTTGGTACAGGCTTTATTAGTTGCAGTGAGTTGCAGGTGCTTGGGTTGGGATGGCGGGAGAGGAGGAGGGGGCAATTGTGACACACTGCTGTGCGGTTGGTGCCTGGATTGAAAGGCATCAGTCACAGATACCATATTCTTCTTACCTACGTAGGAGATGTTGGAGCCACCTCACTTTAAAGTCAGCTGATGTGATGTAGGTCACAGCCAAGGGTACAGCATCCTCCACTCCCAAGGGAGAGATGGTGGCATCATCAGCAAGAAGCAAACCTGAGAAACGAGAACCATGTAAGGTCATTGCTGAGAAAACGGACCTCACTGCTGAAGGACCTAGTGGGACCAGGCTTATCGGGAAACTTCCACAACAGGAGAACAGGAGTGCTGGGGAAGTCCAACTGAAGTCTAGTGGAAGATGCCCAGAAGTGAAGAGGCAGGCACTCTGAAGAGAATAGAAAGCCATGGAAGATGCATGCCCCATATATAATGAAAACACCAAACAAAAAACACGGGTGACTCTGTGGCAAGTAACTTGTCTAATGATGCATCCATACCTGTCCCAGAGTTCAAAGGATAACATTGATTTAACAACCTTCTGACAAATATGTCACTCACTTTTCTAAGACTACGGCAACTAAGAAACTGTGTGCAAAGACAAGTCTTGAATCAAAGATTAAGTCTGTGTTGTGCTCTTGTACATTGTTGGCTCAGAGAAATGATTTCTGGTGAACGCATATATCATGTTTATCACTGAACTACTCATCATGCAGGTTCTGCATCACATCAGAACTCAAGAGAGTATTAGCCTCCTATTACTAAGTGATTCAATGAGAGGCCTATGAATCATCAACAAATAGTCACTTATAATACACTGGCACCTAACATCCAGTACTGGTTAGCAGAAATTCATGATGTTAGCATCTCTGTCACGTGAGTATCCAAGAAATGAACATGTTGATCAAAAAACCAAGTCGGATATTACAAAAAATATGGCTGAGGCATTCAGTTTTAAAAGTTTTAGAAGAGGATTGACAGTCCCAACAACCCTTAACAAATTAACACTGATTAAGTGAACCCCAGCTGCGTAGATGTCCTGTCAAAGCATTTCACAGAAAGAATTCATCGTGTTATGCAGACACACTGGCCACACCAAGTGCACCTATAATTTAATCCTAAAACAAGGAGATCAACTCTTATGTGAATGTGGTAGCCCCTTGACAGTGGACCATATATTTATGGAATGTACTGTTTAGACCTGTGTGAGGAAGTACTGAAATTGCAATCTACCCTACATCTTGTATCACAGATGATGAACTGGCAATCAAAAAAATAGCTAGGAGTTGTTATTATAAGAAACAAAAATAGTCCCTTTATTTATTTTTTTGTTATACAAAATGGTTGTAGAGGGCAAACCTCTCTCTACTGTTTCGGCCCAGAGCAGCAGCATTCTTGGCTCGAAAATGCAGTCTGAATTAGTCACAGCATCGTAGACCTGGCAATGGACTGCCTAGCTTATGCTGGTGACATTGCAGTCTCATTTGATTCCCTAGAGCCAACTGAAAAACAAGTCAGTTAACTCAAAATACAAGGACCAGTGTGACCTCCAGGTCTGCTGTGATAACAAGGAGTTTATAATTAATATTAATCCATTGACTGGAGAGCTTACATGTAGATCAGGGGAGATTTGACGTGGCAGAAAAGTGCAGGTACCTATGGGCAGTGCATTGAACTGAACATTACTGAGCAAGAAGCCTCTACATCTCGGATCAGGAAGATGGTAGTGACATACCAAGTGAGTAGAGGTGTCCATTCATTGTTATTTGATGCCAAGCTGAGGTATTATTGTGTATTAATTCTACCAGTGGCTCTGGACATTGTGATATGTTATGAAACTGTGAATAATAAGTTGGCCTCTATGGGAAAAAGATATTAGTCCCAGCAAGAAAGAACAGTAAGTACAGAAGACAACATAACAATGAACTGTATTTGCATGTGAAGCTGACGGACACCATGTGGAAAAGTGTGCTCGCTTTCTATGGGTATGTAACACAAATGAACTTGAGTAGACTAATCAAGCAAATTTTACTTATTTTCTGCTTCCCCCCACCCCTCAAAAAAGGGCCCCTGAACTGGGGACTGGTAAATACCACCAGTCCTCTGTCACCATAAGCTCTGTGCATGCTTCAGCAACCTCTGTAAGACACATAGGTGGGATGTTGTGTGTCTCAGGGAACAGTGATCTTGGCTTGACCACCTGGATCACGAGGGTGGTAAAAGCCTCTATGAAAAAAACTTCAACCTCAAGGTGTGCTGCACACCAATGAGATGCATGGCTATTGAGGTGGAACAGTTGTTAGTGGGCAACCTCTGATGAACCTGTCGCAGTTCAGTAGTATAATGCTTACCTAGGCATGTGGGGCTCTGTCTAGGTGGACTTTTATTTCCCTGTTTGCTTGTGGGACCAATATGAAACCCCCAAAATTCTCTCCATCTCCTCCCAGTGGAAAGGGTGGACTGCTGATAGGTACCTACACCCAGTCAAACAAGAGGGCTTGCATAGCCAGTCCTCCTGGCCTTGGAGTACATTGTAAAAGTATTGTTTCAAGTAACAGAATGAATGCCAGTAGTCAGAATGTGGTTTTAATTGTGAAAAGAAAAGAGGACAGCTTTGAGAAAGTTTCACCTTTCTCTATTCACAATGGCATAGACGGCATTGCTGGTACCTTAAAATCAGTCATGTGATTGTGAAATGGGGCACTGTTGGCAGTAACTTCCAGTTCCCAACAAGTAAAGAAAGCTCAATGCCTTGAGGAATATACCATTAAAACTAAGCTACATACATTCTTAAATTACATCAAAGGTGTTGTGATGTGCAGGGATCTGGTGGACATTCCCAAGGAGGAACTGAAAGATGAGTGAACTCCAGAAGTTGTAGTCGACGTGCAAAAATATAATGAAGAGCATGGACGGGGATGTTGTACTCAACATCAGGATAAAGGAGTCAGATTTTACATGAAACTTCTTCAGCATGTTACAGCAGGTTTCCTTCATCTAAGTGTGTGGCCTTATGCCCCCAACCTGATGTACTGTTTTAAATGCCAGTGCTTTGGGCATACTACTCTTGAATGTAAGAGAGGAGTCATTTGTGGCAAATGTGGTAAGACAGGCCATGCTGCCCCCAATGTTCGGCACCTCCCTTACTTCAGTTTTTAAACAGACAGTGCAGAAAGCTAATGCTGCTACACAAGTGGAGGTTACTAGTGTCACCACTACTATATGTGTTTGTCAGAGTAGTTGTCAAGTTGCAGTTATATCGACATCTGTACCTCCTCCAAGACCTTCAGAAATGGCCATGGTTACTGACATTGCAGAGCTACCTGCCCCTCCTAAGATTCAGTCTGGTATAATTTCCAGTGCTGCCGCTACCACAATCATGGCTGTGGCTCCAAAGAATCCACAGGGAAAAAAATCAAAGGCCAAGTGTCCACCACTGACAGAGCCGGACAGTAAACAGTCCGACTATGTCAATGTCATCGTCTCTAGCGTCTCTCATCATATTTCTGTAGTGCTAATAGATGTTGATGTTGGACTAGGGCAATCATCTCATCTCAAGCCTGAGCCTCCACCCATTACAGGCTCCCCTCACTGGTAGAAAGGCAGGATAAAAGAGCAACCCACATGATAAATGGCTCCCATATAACAGTGGAACGTTAATGGGTTCAGCTCACATGTGGAGGAGCTGAAACTGCTGACACAGGCACACCCCCTGTGCTTGTGTTTACAAGAAACACATTTTAAAGCCACTTATGCCTCTATGCTATGGTGTTATACCATCTACTGAAAGGATGACCTGACTGGGGACAGAGCCAATGGAGGAGTTGCTCTGCAGTCTCCTTAGTTACTGACCTACAAGTAGTAGCTGTTTCAGTTCATATGGATCAGAAGATCACTATCTTCTCCCTTTATTTACGTCCTCAGGATGCAATAAACTCTGAGGCCCTCACTGACCTTATTGAACAACTACCCCACCCATTTCTCCTATTGGGTTATTTCAGTGCCCATATTACATTATGGGCCTCGCACAGTACTTGCCCTGGGGGTTGAATCATCTCAGGAGCTGTTCGTCCTCAACATGGGCAGTCACACTCATTGCTCAGCTGCTACTGGATTGTCATCCAACATTGGACTCTCTTTCTGCTCCCCACCCTTGTGGTCTCAGCCCAATGGAAAGCAACTTCATTCCAGTAACTACTTCCCTCTGTGGATCCATCTACTGGATGGAGCTTTACCTGAATGGAAGCGACCTAAATGAATGGTCTGCAGGACTAACTGGACACTGTTCAGCCAGCTGGCTGTGTTTGACCACTGCAGCAATGTCAAGGAATGGGTGGACCACATTACACGAGTGATACATCGTGCCGCTGACTTATCCATTCCGAAGTCTTCAGGTCATCTTAGGAGGCACCCCATACGTTAGTGGACCAGAGAGTGCCACTCAATAATCAAGGAGAGGTGTGTGGCTCTTTGTCAGTTTCAGTTCTGCCACCTCACAGCATTTTGGGCTGTTCTTTTTGTTTTACAAAAGTATGGGAAGCCACCAGGAGTATTTCCAGTAAATGCATGTAAATAGCAGCAGTGCTGGAACAGGGAAGTCTCCAAAGTATGTCTGGAGACATCATTCAGATGATGGCAAAGCATTTTGCATAGACTACTACCACTGCCAGCCAGGATCTGGTGTTTCATCCACTACCATGCAACTGTAGAGAGGGCAAGTTGGACATCATATTCATCAATTCTGAGCCTTACAGTTACCTTTTCTCCATGTGGGAACTGGATTTGGCCCTGTCTGAGACTCTTGACAGTGTTCCTGGTCATGACCAAATCTGGTACTGCATGCATCAACATTTGGCTACAACATTCAAGGAAATCCTCCTCAAATGTTTTAATTTGATATGGCAGACAGGTCACTTTCCCAACTCCTAGAGAGAGGCAATTTTGATCCTCTTCTCAAACCAGGAAAGGATCGCACTTGTCCCATTAGTTACCAGAGTATCACCTTAACGAGGTGGGGTCAGTAAGACCCTGGTCTGGTTGTTAAAGACCAGGCCACTCTTTAGCTGTTCTCAGTGGGAATTCCAGAGATTTCAATCCAGTGTCGACAACCTGGCCTGCTAGAAGGCAGCAGGCTTTCATACATAAACATCACTGTCTTGGTATATTCTTTGAGATCAGTAAGGCATACAACACTACTTGGAGACATAGTATTCTAGAGCAACTTCATCAGTAGGGCTTTCATGGCCAGCTCCCCATCTTCATAAGTCCCATAGTGCTCAGAGCCAATTTGAACTCCATCTTCATATGGTCTTTCCCTGCCTAAGTGGTTTTTAAGTCCTGCCTTGGTGAAACGCTGCTGGATCGTTTTGAGCAGGAGAATGGTGTCCCTCAGGGCAATATTTTAACTATTATCATCTTTGCCACAGCTATAAACAGTATCACGTCTACAGTAAGGAGCCCTGATGTACTTGTGGGTGATTTTTGTGTTTTCTGTTCCTCCTCCAGTGACTTGTTAATTGGAACTTAAACAGTGTGGAGGTTAGGGACCTCATTTTTTACTCCAAATTGTGTGGTTCCACACCTAAGATGTCTGAAAGCAAGAACCCTGAAGCCACTGAATACCATGAAGTCTGTCAAGTCACAGATCTGGGCAAGCAGACAGGGTGCATCTGCTACAGTTTTATAGAGTTCTCATGTGTTCACGGCTAGACTATGGGTGCACAGTGTATGGATCACTGACACTGCCCACCATGAGAGGGATTATACTGCCCATGGGTGCTTATAGGACCAGACCCATACCCAGCCTCTTGAGCTGTGGCTGAGGCTGGTGAACCACCACTTACAATCCAGCAGCAGCTTCTCATGATGCTTGTAAGTTCCTCGCATCTCCGATTCACCTACATACCATACTGTTGCTCCTCTGCCTCTGGAGTGTCTTTTATCCAGTCATCCACAAGCAACAAGGCTGTTTGAGATTTGCATGCAGCATGTGCTGGATTCATTAGGTGGAGAACAGGAGAGGTTGCACTTCTGCACATGCTTTGAGTACATTATTCAAGAACATTTTAACTGAGCACCACAACTCTCCAGGTGTCTTTACAGGTGGGTTGAAAGAGGGGGACTTGATTGATTGCTCCATTGTTTTCCCTGATTGTGTCCTCAATGTCCAATTGCCTCAAGACTTTACTGCCCTTGATGTGGAATTATATGTGTTCTTGCAGTCACTAGAACAGATGAGACATGATTAGAGTACTAAAGTCCTTGTCTGTTCCTATTCTCTGAGTGCCCTTCACAGTCTATAACACTTCTACCGTAAAGGTAAAGTAGTCCAAAATATCTAGGGCACCCTCTTCTGACTGCAAAGGCTAATGAGGAAGGTATCTTTCCGCTGAGTGTCAGGGCACATGGATATTGCAGGGAATGAAAGGATGGAAGCCAAGGAGGCATGTCACAATACTCAGTCATTGTGGTGTGCCATCCACCTACATGCTATCGCCTCGCTGCGCGCAGCGCAGCGCAGCTGTGGCATCCTTCCTTCCAGCCACTTCGGCGGGACAAGGTTTTCCTCACTAGTCCTGGCGTAGGCCACAGCCCTATGATGCATGGCTTCCTGCTGTAGCAAGAAGAGACTCCAGTGTGTGGGAATTGTAGCGTACAGATCACTGTGTGCCAATTTGTTTTAAACTGTGTGTTATTTTCAGGCCAGAGAGCAGTGACAGATTTGCTGACAGACCTGCTCTCTGTGGACTGGTATTGGTTCTCTAACTATGTAATTAAAAAAATAATATATCTTTTCTGTTAACCTCTTCATTTCATTTTTAATATGTGTTTAGAATGTGAAGTTTTCCTTCATGCGTTCAAAATTGCTATGATTATACCAGCCTTTAAAAAAACAGATAGGCATCTGCCCCAAAACTATCATCCAATTTCTATTGTCCCAATTTTATCCTAAGTTTTTGATTATCTAATGTACAACCATCAAAATAACTGTTTCAGAAAGCAAAATCTCCTCTACAACAGACAATTTCTATTCCAACATGGAAAAAATATTGCTACTGCTGTCACTGAAGTTGTTAGCCAGATGCTGACTGCATTTAAATGTAAGGCTCTAGTACAAGTTGTAGTTTGTGATCTCAGCAAAACCTTCAGCTGTATATTGTTTAATATGTTACCTGCAGAACTCGCATATTACGGCATACATGACCCATCTTAAGCTGTAATCAAGTGGTAGCTAAGAAACGGGCAGTCTTTTGTATCAGTTAAAAATAGATACTCCTCTTTGAAGGAAGTTTGAACTTGAGTGTCAAGGGCCCAGTCCAGGACCCTTTCTGTTCATAATTGCAATTAATGATGTGTCATATAATGTAGGAGCAGATTCAACAGTGTGTTATGCAGATGATATGACTGCTCAATACACACTATGACATGACAGAATTGCATCAGGCAGCACAGGAAAAATTAGAACCAGCAATTAATTGGTTTTCTTCCAAAGAATTCCTATGTTAGCTTGATAAAACACAGGAACTTATTCTGGGTTTAGCTACAGCTGAGGAAAGTATGTCAGTAAATTGTTAGGCTTTCACACTGATTCCAAATGAAACTGGAAGTAAAATATTAGCCAAGCCTGCAAGAGTATACTGTCTCATGTGGAAGTGACAGATGCTGTCACTGGTATCTGAAGGTGGTATATTTTCACCTATTTCACATTTCCTATGGCATACTGCTATGGGGACATTCTTATCAAGTCAGTGAAATTCTGAAAAATAAAAAAAAGTAATCAGGAATAAAGAACCAATTTAAATCACAGGAACACTGAAAGATATGGAATTAAACTGTAAAAACTTCACTGTAAAAATTATTGTTAATTGTATATTTAATGTTCAAACCTATTATGCTGTATGTGATCAATGGTGGATAAACTGTTATTGAATGTTGATGCTGCTGCTGCTGCTGTTGTTGTTGTAGATACTTCAGGCAATTTTGCTCTTACTGTTGTTCTTGTGTATGAAGTACTTGGCATTGAAGATGTTTCCTTATACTATCAAAATGTCACATTTGGATGGGAGTGCATTTCACACTAGCTTCTCTCAGTAATACATAATTCTTATCATTGGCAGAAATAACTTCTGAAACATCACAATCCACATTTATATTCTTATTTACTGTTTTTAAAATATTTTCTGTTACAAAGTTTTTCCTTGATATATTGAGATATAAACTGTATGCAGTGAGGGATCTTTTTCTCAATATGCTTGTATCTCAAATGCTACATTTTCAAATCTTGAAAGTGGCAGTAGTCAGCAACTGTAGAATTACGGATATAATGGGAGTCATACAGCCAACCAGTTGCAGGTCAGAGTTAATGCAAAACTTTACATAGGCATCAACAGATATAAATCTGTCTTCCTCGAAAGTGGTGACACTTCATATATTGTGTGCAAAGAGAAACAAAGCCATAGTCAACAATGAATGCTCCATATAAATTGTATGGCGTAGCCATCAGTAAAAATGACGTGTGTAAAATCTAAGGTTGGTGCATAATATACGCAGTTGTCTGTTTGTGTATATGATGCACATCTACCTTATATTTTATGCAAATCATTTTTACTGTTGGCTAATCCAAATGGCCATGCCATAGCATTTATACGAATCATTTTATTGTTGACTAAGCCCTATGACTTCATTTCTCTTTTCACAAAATATGTGACACGAGTTATTACTTATTCTGAGGAAGACAGCTATACATCATTCGAAATGTAGATAAAAGTTTGAATAAACATTTGATGTTCAACTGTTTGCTCTATGATCCCCTTTGTTACATTTACAAGTCGCCTACATATATATTGTATCTCAATGGTAACACTTTTCACATTTTTGGTGGCTTAGGACCTTTTTGACAAGTCATTGTGGTGTGAAACTTAAAGGTATTAAGTTCATTTGCTCTTCTTTTAAGTGAGATCACTAGGTCTTGTTTTTCATGTCTTGCAACAACATTTGTTCCATCCAGGAAACTAGAAATATTATTTCCTGCTTAACGAGGAAGTTTTTTCCTGGACTATTGATTTTTCATGTCTGGTTGTATAATTGATTTGAAACTAAAGATTTTAGGCTTACCTTTTCAGTGTAAAACATCTTGTGTTGCATTGTTTATTTCATCCTTTTAGATCATACAGGCCTTTAATTCATCAAAGGAATGACTTCAGTTCAGTGAAGTTTCATTGACTTTATTTATTTTGGTTTCTTATTTATACATGTCTCTGAATTTTCTTGTCCTGCTGTACTCACACTATCCATTTTCTTTTCCAATGAATCAACAGAACTGCCTACTGCACTTCCACAATGTGTAGCAGAAAGTGTACATTTTATGTTAATTATTTTCAAAATATTGTAGCTTGTGTGGGCATTAAGTTTTGCAGTATGGCTTGCCAAAATTTTCGTGATTTTATTAAACAAGTGTGCACGTTTAATTGTAAACTTTCTACACTTTCTTTTTTCAGCAATGTGCATTAAATATTGATCCAATGGATGGACCAAAGGCTCTGGAGCTTGATAGATTATTAGAAGATGAACCTCCATCAAATATACCACCAGAAAGTTCCTATCTCAGTGAGTTGTGTAGTGGTCTTATGTGAAATAAAGTGATATAATTGTGAATAAAGTAAAGTCAAATTTAAAAAGGAAAGAGAATTTAATTTGTCTGAACAAAACTAAACATTTATGTGACTCAGTGAAACTTCTGAGGCTGTCTGATTACATGCATGGTTTGTATTTCTAGAGTGTTGTTAGTTGATTTCAGCCCAGAACATAACAAACTGTGTTGCATAAGTGATTGATTTGCTCACAGTTCATTAATGTTGCTGGAAACAGATTTCAGTGGGTGGCATATCTAGAAAACTTTACTCTTTTTGGCAAAAAGTGGAAAGTCAGTATAAGAAATTTGCATTGTCTGAAATAGATATTTTTCACCATGGGTATCTAGTATGTGCAATGTATCTAGAATGTGCAATGAACGCTTCAGATATAATATTCAAGAATTCTGTGAACAGTTTTCCTCACAAATATTAGCCAACAAATATTTTCACTTCTTTGCATTGTACACAAATTGTCTGTTACTCAAAGGATAAAAAATTTTGCATCACATTTTGAACCTTCACAAATAACAAATCTTCACTAGAAAACTGTTGATTTCAGTATGTATTACAGATCATTGAGATATTTGACAAATTATTTCACCTCCCTCTAGGAGATTATTATTTACATTTGTTGAAACTGTTGGCATTTAATTGTGAAGTGCAAATTGAGTACAGCACTCCAAAAACAGAAATTATATTTTAAAAATTATTACATTGTAAAATGTAATTTTTTAATCTGACAATGATATGAAGACCATTGTTGCATCTTCTATGGACAGAACTGATAAAATGGATAGTAGGGGAATATTTTAGTTCACATTTTTTGCTGAAAGTATATTGATTTAAAACACTACAACTCCAATTTTTGTTTTTCCCCCCAATGTTTTGTTATGGTAGTATATTATACAATGATTGTGAAGACTGAAAAATAAGTGAACAGAAGTTTTGAAATTCTGTGAAGTGTATAGAATTGAAATACACTGGAGTAATTTTGTTACTTTAATTATATTTTGTGATACTTATGATATAATATGTAGTATACTTATAATAATATTTGAAAGTAATCTAAGAATGATAAAAATAAAAAATAACTTTGACAAGACTAAAAGTAATATGAATATGAGCAGTCTCATCACATTCATTCCACAAATGAATTGGATCTATCGTACGACATCTGTGGTGCCTGTGTGACACAACCAAATGCTGTGTGTTAATTCTTCCTTTGATATGTGTCCATTATTTCTATTTATTTGTTGATGGCTTTTGCATATCACTCTTCGCCCTTATTTGTGTTTGATTGTATTCCATATTTTAATATTACTGAAATTCCACGTAATAAGTTAAATGTGATTCCTGTGATAAGTAAATAGTTGCAAACTATTCTGATGCAGTCTTGCACATGCCTTTTACAGATTTTTACTGGGTGGAGCAATTTACGTTTGTTCCAATGTAGACATGTGCCTCTTATCACCTCAAGCCAGCTGTCACCTCATGTAACAGAAAATTGCACAAGAGTAACTAGTCTTAAAGCTGTTTAAAAAAAGTGGAGAAATAACATTTGGAAAAATTTAGAGAGTAGCCAATTAATCAGTTCAGTGTTGCCAAGAATACTGCCTACAAGCAGTTGTTAAATTCTTTTTGGATTTTTCAGTTGATATTTATGTGATTTATATTACTTTTGATGTTGTTATTTTATTGTGTTTCTGGGTTGCTATTGCATTTGTTCCATATAACTACATAAGACAGCTTATACCAAAGAAACACAAATTACTCTATTCTGGGATGCAAATATAGTAGATGATGGAATTGATAGGTTTATCATGTAACATTTTTTTGTTACCTGTTACAGAGATACGACAGTTGTTTGGAAGTAATAAAGAAGTTTCTATGCATAGCCATTCAGAGTAAGATGCGTGGCATGGCATGACAATAACATATATGAGTTAAAAGTGGTTCACATATTGTTTGATCCACAGCAGTCAGTTTTTGCCACTTATCCTTTTGCACAATGTGCCATGAAAATTTAATAGTGGGGTAAAACTGAGCAAAAAGATGATGTTATGACATATAGATATGGGAGGAAGTTTCTTATACAAGAAATAAAACAGTAGTGTCTTTAAAAACCTTCACAAATAACATTGTGATTAAAGTATTTGTTCGTTGTCTCACTTTGTTATGGAAAGTGTTATTCTCAAACAATTGGAGCTCTTTGTTTTGTACAGTGAGTTAGAGCCTACAGCTGTGTACAATTTCAGCAGACACCATAACCATTTTTAAAGAAATTATATAACAAAAATTTCTATCGTACAGTTTCCTTTTCAGTGATTATCTAGTGTTTCTTCAAAGATAATACAAACATCTGTGTTACATGAATGTATAGCGCAACATTTCTTTCACATGTATTATATTGTAACATCTGTTAAATATACCTTGATTGGTTGATGGTGTCATTTGTTGTTGTGAATTGTTAAGAGAGCATTGTAATGTCATATTTTCCTGGTTTATGTATACTATATGATATTTTATGATATGAGTATAATAGAGGGAAACATTCCACGTGGGAAAAATATATCTAAAAACAAAGAAGATGTGACTTACCAAATGAAAGCGCTGGCAGGTTGATAGACACACAAACAAACATAAACATACACACAAAATTCTAGCTTTCGCAACCAACGGCTGCTTCATCAGGAAAGAGGGAAAGAGAGGGAAAGATGAAAGGATGTGGGTTTTGAGGGAGAGGGTAAGGAGTCATTCCAATCCCGGGAGCGGAGAGACTTACCTTAGGGGGAAAAAAGGACAGGTATACACTCGCATACACACACATATCCATCCGCACATACACAGACACGTCTGCGGATGGATATGTGTGTGTATGCGAGTGTATACCTGTCCTTTTTTTCCCCTAAGGTAAGTCTCTCCGCTCCCGGGATTGGAATGACTCCTTACCCTCTCCCTTAAAACCCACATCCTTTCGTCTTTCCCTCTTTCCTGATGAAGCAGCCGTTGGTTGCGAAAGCTAGAATTTTGTGTGTATGTTTATGTTTGTTTGTGTGTCTATCAACCTGCCAGCACTTTCGTTTGGTAAGTCACATCTTCTTTGTTTTAGATATATGATATTTTATGATAGATATAGATGTACTGTATAGTTTGCCTGTTATTAGCAGTTTTTTCTATATTTTGAATGACAGGGGCATATTTACCTTGCATCTTAAGAATGTAACTAAGATTTATTTTCATTACAATATTGTTAATACATGAACAAGGAGAAAGTTTTATAAGCCCAAATCAAGAACTATGAAGTTTAATCATTGACACAAAGATATGGTCTCAGAACACAAAGTTTAGAAACTAATGAAAATAACTGCTGAAACTAACATTTACATGAATAATTTTGAAACAACATGGTTACATACACAAAACCTCTGATTTATTGAGTAACATTTACATGAATAATTTTGAAACAACATGGTTACATACACAAAACCTCTGATTTATTGAGTAAAACTGTACTAACTAGATAAATTTAGAGCCAACCAGTAAATTTCAAGCACAAGTTAAAAAAATGTCAGAAGGATGTCTGTTCTTATTTTTCAAAAAGGAGTTAAACACTTCATTGTTGCAAATCCTAGAACTGTAGTGTCAGGAGTGGAATGCAAAAAGTGAAAAAAGACCAAGAGTCAGCTACATCAGCAGTCCTAACTATAAATTTAGTTCCATATTGGCTGACATCTTAAAACACAAATACATAGTCTCATATTGACATTTGAAAAGTGATACTTACAATTTTATGGGAAAAAGAAGCAAGGTATTGATGATGTCGGGTTATAACATGACAGTCTGGTTTATTTTAACAAGAATGAGTGCTTTAGTATGAGGCTGCAGCCCTGAAACTAGTAGCAGGAAAACAAATTTTAAAAAAAGTTGTTGTTTTAGTTATTGCATCTTTGTTGTGCTGCAGCCAGGTTCATTCCTAGAGCTTCAAGTTGCCAAGTTTTGCTGTCTCGGCAGTTTGCTGTATGCAGCACGCCATGTGTACTCACCATACCTCTGCCAGGTCAGTAGAATGTTTGTAATCATTGTTTACGGATTTGGTCTTTAACATCACATATGACAACCAGAGCATTTACATCATGACTTTACCACAATTCACAGCAATTGGACTATGATCAAACCTGCTAGCTCTATGTGAATGTATTTTAACTCTGTCTGCTAGCTTTAGTCTAGATGTCTCCAACAACTTCACTGGCTTGGAAACTGTGGTTAAAGTGCTCAAATAACCCAGAGAGTTTGGCAATGCTCTGACAAGAGAGGAAAAGTGCAAGCTAATTCTTTTGGATCAACTGTCAGACTATGTTCAACATTATGATTATCCACTACGGCTCCAATGTCAGATGTTGTCTGACATATTTCCATTAATGTGCTTACTGTCCGTTCCATTGTTGGAATTCGCTAGGCAAATGGCAGCACGAAGACTTGACAACTCAAATGTTTCTGGTAGCATAATGGCCAGTAGAAAACAAGTAAGTGATGATGATATTGCCAGGTAGCTTCTTCAAGACATGATGAAGGGAAATTTAGTGATGAAAATGTTCAGGAAGAAACTTCTGCCATTTGCGGGATATAAGTTCTAGTGAATCATAATGTGCTGAAGGAGTGGAAAGTGATAAGGTACAGAATCTGTTGCCATTACCTGGAAGGTTTGTTGTGATGGTGATCCCAAGAAGTTTCCTTTTTCTGTCAAGCAACAAGGTTTCACCGTTCTTCATAGTATTTGACCAAAATCCAAACATGAATATTTCCAACCTCCCTTCACTGACAATCTTATTAGCAAAATTGTGAATGCTGTGAATATGTATTTTAAAGAAAAGTCACTCGACTTACAACACACTCAATGTGTCACTCATGTAGGGATGTTTCATTAGAAGAACTGGAAGCTTTCCTTGTGTAATACTGAACATGGCCTTGCATTTGAAGGCAGAGAACACTGTCTAGAACAAACTCCATTCTTCAAGGATGTTTTTGCTTATCTCTATATCCCCCCTCCCTTCCAGTATTTTGGATGCTGCATTTAGTTCCACCTGTCACAGCTCAGAGGTTCCAACATACCAGAGGGATGAAAGTGAAGAATGTTAGTGAGCATACTGACAGTAAATGCAAAGAACTTTACATACCAAAAAGAAATGTGGCTGTAGATGGGAGCACTATAGGATTCAAGGGAAGAATTCAATTTAAGTGCTACAATCGAAGGAAGCCTATGAAGTGGGGTTTATGAGTTTTCTGTCTGTGTGATCCAAAAAACGGTTATGTTTTTCCTCAAATTCCATATTATGGAAATGCAACTCCAGAAAGAACAATTTGTCCTGATTTACCTTTTGTAAACCGAATGGTGGTTAATTTAGCACATAAATTGCTAGCTTGTGCAAGTGCTTCAGGATATCACATCTACAGGTCCTACACAACCCATCAACTTTCTTGCTAATTGCACAAAATGAAATTTCATCCAACAGCCTTCTAGGAACCTTACACCTTCTACGAAGGATTTTCCATGTGATTTGAAGACAAAACTTCCTGAATAAGAGTTACGTGCCTCTTAAAGTGAGATGAAAATCATGTCTTTCATTCTGTGGCAAGAGCTTAGTGACAATGTTGAGTACATTCATTGGTTCTCAGACCCAATTGATCACTGGTTATTGGAAGAAAGAGCCTGTGCAGTTGCCAAAACCCATTGTTATTTTGGAATACATGAAATTTATGGGATGAGCAACAGGACTGATCAGCACTGTGGTTGTTATGGTTTTACAAGGCAACCATATGAGTGGCAGAAAAAATCGTTATTCTGATTGATTGAAGTTGCTGTAGTGGACAGTTATCTTGTTTTCTCAATAGACAGAAATTAATGTGGAGAGCAACTATAGACTCACCTTTCCTATACAAGAAATTCAAAGAAGAGAAGGAGACATGATCGTGTGACACTGAGGAGACATGAAACAGGAAAATATATTTTGAAATGCAAAATGAAACGAATAAAGGATTGCATGGTTTGCAGCAAACACAAGAAGAAAGGAGGAAGAAGAGAAACAATTTTCTGCTGCAATATAGCCAAGAGGAAGCCTGGACTGCACCTGGGAGAATGTTTTAAGAAGTATCATATGGGAAAAAATTATAAATAATGATAAACAAAAACACTGTATGCAACTTGAAAAACTAGTGCAAAAGAAAATAAAGTTGTTAAGTGATCTCCCATTGCATTTAATTAAAAAAAAAAAAAGTAGTGTAACAGTCCACAACCCCTTAAATCCTTGTCTGCGTAATATAAATAAGAATTGGAGGAAATGCAGTGGGTAGGAAAATTCTACTGGCAAAGGTTAAGGCTAGTAATAATCAGATGCCAAAGTTCCTTCTGCTAGGGAGTAGTCATGGGAGGGGAAGGTCTGAACTAGAGCAGAATTCCTTGGGTAGAGAATTCCAAGTAACTAGAATTTTTAAACCAAATTTAGGGCTCAGCAATGTCACCCTTGATTTAGTGTGTATGGGGAAAGATCTTCATAAAGAATATCACATTGTGATTATTGGGAAAGCCATGAGCAGTTTGGCTTGTAAGCTCAATTACCCAATTAAGGTTGGCATCAGGCACATTGCCAGGAATGCTCATCACACTGACATGAAGTTAGTGTCATTCTTTGAATGATACAACAAATCGTGAATGAATTGTTCTGTTGACTGCAAATAGAGCGCTTGAGGAATCACTGAATAGAGTACAGCAGTCACACATGGATGGGACTGAAGCATCACCCCAGATATAATCACACCACACATAACATGAACTACAAGTGACAATTTTCGGTAAGAAGTTACATCCACAACTTATTTCTGAAGCATTCATTGTAAGCAGAGCAGAGTCTGTCAAAACCATCCCTGTGATTTCCAATATTGTCATTGGTCTATTAAGGTAAGTGTTCCAGAAATTCAGAGCCACTAAATGACAATTGATCTTGTTGAAACAACCAGAGGAAAAAAAAAATCCTTTGACGGTACACAGAGAAACATCACACCCAATTTGGAGTTTTCTACAAAACATAAGAAGCTTTTTGAATAAGAAATCTGAGCTTCTCACATGACTACTAGAGAGGTGCTATGCATTAAAGAACTTCATTTTGAAGTCATAGAAATACATGTGCATACCCGAATGGATACATCTACATCAAAAGAGATACTTTGCAAATCACATTTAAGTGCTTTGCAGAAGGTTCATCGAATTCTCTATTATTCCACTTTGGAACAGCATGCGGAAAAAACGAATTCCTGTATCTTTTCATGCAATCCCTTACTTTATTATGTTTATTGTTTCTCCCTATCTAAGGTAGCATCAACAAAATATTTTTGTATTCGGAGGAGAAAGCTGATGGCTGAAATTTTCTGAGAAGATCCCACCGCAACAAGAAACGCCTTTGTTTTAATGGTTCAAAAAAATGGTTCAAATGAATCTGAGCACTATGGGACTTAACATCTGATGTCATCAGTCCCTTAGAACTTCGTTGTTGTTGTTGTTGTTGTTGTGGTCTTCAGTGAGACTGGTTTGATGCAGCTCTCCATGCTACTCTATCCTGTGCAAGCTTCTTCATCTCCCAGTACCTACTGCAGCCTACATCCTTCTGAATCTGCGTAGTGTATTCATCTCTCGGTCTCCCTCTATGATTTTTACCCTCCACGCTGCCCTCCAGTACTAAATTGGTGATCCCTTGATGCCTCAGAACATGTCCTACCAACCGATCCCTTTTTCTAGTCAAGTTGTGCCACAAATTTCTCTTCTCCCCTATTCTGTTCAATACCTCCTCACATCTAATCTTCAGCATTATTCTGTAGCACCATATTTCAAAAGCTTCTATTCTGTTCTTGTCTAAACTATTTATCGTCCACGTTTCACTTCCATACATGGCTACACTCCATACAAATACTTTCAGAAACGACTTCCTGACATTTAAATCTATACTTGATGTTAACAAATTTCTCTCCTTCAGAAACACTTCCTTGCCATTGCCATTCTACATTTTATATCCTCTCTACTTCGACCATCATCAGTTATTTTGCTCCCCAAATAGCAAAACTCCTTTACTACTTTAAGTGTCTCATTTCCTAATCTAATTCCCTCAGCATCACCCGACTTAATTCGACTACATTCCATTATCCTCGTTTTGCTTTTGATGATGTTCATCTTATACCCTCCTTTCAAGACACTGTCCATTCCGTTTAACTGCTCTTCCAAGTCCCTTGCTGTCTCTGCTAGAATTACAATGTCATCGGCGAACCTCAAAGTTTTTATTTCTTCTCATGGATTTTAATACCTACTCCAGACTATTATTTGGTTCCTTTACTGCTTGCTCAATATACAGATTGAATAGCATTGGGGAGAGGCTGCAACCCTGTCTCACTCCCTTCCCAACCACTGCTTCCCTTTCATGTCCCTCGACTCTTATAACTGCCATCTGGTTTCTGTACAAATTGTAAATAGCCTTTCGCTCCCTGTATTTTACCCCTGCCACCTTCAGAATTTGAAAGAGAGTATTCCAGTCAACATTGTCAAAAGCTTTCTCTAAGTCTACAAATGCTAGAAACGTAGGTTTGCCTTTCCTTAATCTTTCTTCTAAGATAAGTCATAAAGTCAGTATTGCCTCACGTGTTCCAACATTTCTACGGAATCCAAACTGAGCTTCCCCGAGGTTGGCTTCTACCAGTTTTTCCATTCGCGTTAGTATTTTGCAGCTGTGACTTATTAAACTGATAGTTCGGTAATTTTCACGTCTGTCAACACCTGCTTTCTTTGGGATTGGAATTATTATATTCTTCTTGAAGTCTGTGGGAATTTCGCCTCTCTCATACATCTTGCTCACCAGATGGTAGAGTTTTGTCAGGACTGGCTCTCCCAAGGCTGTCAGTAGTTCTAATGGAATGTTGTCTACTCCCGGGGCCTTGTTTCGACTCAGGTCTTTCAGTGCTCTGTCAAACTCTTCACGCAGTATCTGATGTCCCATTTCATCTTCATCTACATCCTCATCCATTTCCATAATATTGTCCTCAAGTACATCGCCCTTGTATAGACCCTCTATATACTCCTTCCACCTTTCTGGTTTCCCTTCTTTGCTTATAACTGGGTTTCCATCTGAGCTCTTGATATTCATGCAAGTGGTTCTCTTTTCTCCAAAGGTCTCTTTAATTTTCCTGTAGGCATTACCTATCTTACCCCTTGTGAGATAAGCGTCTACATCCTTACATTTGTCCTCTAGCCATCCCTGCTTAGCCATTTTGCACTTCCTGTCAATCTCATTTTTGAGACGTTTGTATTCCTTTTTGCCTGCTTCATTTACTGCATTTTTATATTTTCTCCTTTCATCAATTAAATTCAATATTTCTTCTGTTACCCAAGGATTTCTACTAGCCCTCATCTTTTTACCTACTTGATCCTCTGCTGCCTTAACTATTTCATCCCTCAGAGCTACCCATTCTTCTTCTACTGTACTTCTTTCCCCCATTCCTGTCAATTGTTCCCTTATGCTCTCCCTGAGACACTCTACAACCTCTGGTTCTTTCAGTTTATCCAGGTCCCATCTCCTTAAATTCCCACCTTTTCACATTTCTTCAGTTTTAATCGACAGTTCATAACCAATAGATTGTGGTCAGAGTCCACATCTGCCCCTGGAAATGTCTTACGTTTTAAAACCTGGTTCCTAAATCTGTCTTACCATTATATAATCTATCTGAAACCTTCTAGTATCTCCAGGGTTCATCCATGTATATAACCTTCTTTCATGATTCTTGAACCAAGTGTAGGTAATCATACAGTAAAGCTGCATGCCCTCGGGAAAAATTACGGCTGTAGTTTCCCCTTGCTTTCAGCCGTTCGCAGTACCACAGCAGCAAGGCCGTTTTGGTTAGCGTTACAAGGCCAGATCAGTCAATCATCCAGACTGTTGCCCCTGCAACTACTGAAAAGGCTGCTGCCCCTCTTCAGGAACCACACGTTTGTCTGGCCTCTCAACAGATAGCCCTCCATTGTGGTTGCACCTACGGTACGACTGTCGGTATTGTTGAGGCACACAAGCCTCCCCACCAACGGCAAGGTGAACTTAGAACTACTTAAACCTAACTAACCTAAGGACATCACACACATCCATTCCCGAGGCAGGATTCGAACCTGCGACCGTAGCAGTCGCCCGGTTCCAGACTGACGCGCCTAGAACCGCTCGGCTACAGTGGCCGGCTTGTTTTAATGGTGTCCACCCCAAATCCTGTATCATGTCTGTGACAATCTCTCCCTTTTTCTCAATAATATAAAACTTGTTGCTCTTTGTTGAACTTCCTCAATGTACTCCATTAATCCTATCTGGTAAGGATGCCACACCAGGCAGTAGTACTCCAAAAGAGAGTGGACAGTCATAGTGTTGGCAGTGTTTTTTGTAGATCTGTTTTGTCTTCTAAGTGCTCTGCTAATAAATTACAGTCTTGGTTCATCTTCCCCACAACATTTTCTGTGTGTTCTTTCCAGTTTGAGCTGTTTGTAATTACAATTCCTTGATATTTAGTTGAATATATGGCCTCTAGATTTTATTGATTTATTGGGTGGACGACCTCGCACTTTCCATTATTTTAGGTCAATTGCCACTTTTTGTGTCATATAGATATCTTATCTGTATCGTTTTGCAATAGGTTTTGATCTTCTGATGACTTTACTAGACGGTAAATGACAGCATCATCTGCAAACAACCTAAGATGGTTGGTCAGATTGTCTCCTAAATTGTTTATGTAGATGAGGAACAACAGAGGGCCTATTACACTATTTTGGGGAATGCCAGAAATTACTTCTGCCTTATTCAATGACTTTCCATCAGTTACTATGAACTGTCACCTCCCTGACAGGAAATCACACATCCAGTCGCATAACTGAGATGATGTTCCATAAGCACGCAATTTGATAATAATCCACTTCTGAGGTACAACATTTGGTGTGAGTGAAGAGCTAGTTTTGTTTCACAAGAATGATGTTTTCTAAATCCATGTTGACCGTGTGTCAATTTACCATTCTCTTCAAGGTAATTCATAATGTTTGAACTAAATATGTTCCAAAATCCTGCTGCATATCGACATTAATAATATGGGCCTGTAATTTAGTGGATGATATGGGCCAGTAATTTAGTGGATTACTCCTATTACCTTTCTTGAATATTGGTGTCACCTGTACAGCTTTCCAGTCTTTGGGTACAGATCTTTCATTTAGCAAGCAGTCGGGACCAGAAGACGCTTTCATTAAGTTATTTAAGTTGCTTTACTACTCCGAGGATATCTACTTCGAAGTTACTCAGGTTGGCAGCTATCCTTGATTCAAGTTCTTGAATATTTGCTTCATCTTCTTTTGGAGGGCTGTGTTTCTTCTTCTTCTTCTTATTAGCACTGTCATCGAGAGTATTTCCATTGCTATCATGCAGGGAAGGCATTGATTGTATCTTGCTGCTACCATACTTTATAAAATAAGAATCTCTCTGGATTTTCCTCCAAGTTTCAAGACAAAAAATTTCATTGTTATAACGTCAAGTTGAACAAATATATTTCTAGGACGACACAATACATGGAAGTCACAGATCAAGTATACAAAGTAAGACATGTGTACACTGTAACAGTCAAATCAGCACTGAGTTCAACTCTAGCGGCCGCTGGCTGGCTGGCTGGCCACTTAGGTGGCACGGCTTCTGCACGGCTGGCAGACAGCGCCACATGTAGAGGACATGCGTAACTGTGCAGTGCCACTTTGAAAGATTGGCGAGTCACAACACTTTTCCCCCCTTTAAATATTTTGCACTGGTCTTGATGGAGGTGACCTGTAGATTGCTAACATCCATAGGTGTTGTTTGACTGGCCGTAAAGTCTCAAGGCGGAGGCTTCCCATACGGACGGAAGTGTCCCCGATGATAACGGGTCGAGATGATAGGAGATGTGGGGGTCGAATCTGCTGGGGTTCTGTGCCCCAATCTGCCCATTGCGGCAAGACCGGTTGTTATAACAGGAGACATGGGTGATGTGTCGACGTCTGTAGGAGAAGGAGGCGAGTAGAGTTGCTCCAACAGATGATGGTCATCTGGTTCCTGCATGGGCATGTCTCCTGGTGGCGTCAGTTCTTGTACTGGCACCAATATGATGGACTGCGTTGTGAGTAATGAGAGAGTCCAGTATCCTGAGCATCAGGTAGAGCCGAAGGTGGTGTAGCGGCATTTGGAACAGGCGTTGCCGGCACACGAGGCCGAAGCTGGTCTGAATGACGCACTGCAACACCCACGTCCATCCGGATTTCATACAGGCGTCGGCCACGGTGTCGTAAGATGCAGCCAGGACTCCATTTTTGCCACCTGCCATATCCCAGTACCCGTACAAGGTCACCGGCGGTGAACCAGTCTGGCGAAGGCACCCGCGGCCGTGAGGTGGAAGGCTGCAGAAGATGAAGTAGCGTGCGGGGCTGTTGGCCATGTAAGAGCTCAGCCGGGCTGTGGTCGCCGATGGGGGTGAAACGGTAAGAAGACAGAAATTGGAGAAGCGCATCATCAGCAGCAGAAGAAATCAGGAGTTCCCTCATCTGAGCCTTAAATGTGCAGACCAGTCGTTCAGCCTCACCGTTTGACTGTGGATGAAACGGAGGGGCTGTGACATGTATAACGCCGTGACGGGCACAAAAATCTGCAAAATCAGAAGAGGCAAATTGCGGACCATTATCAGTAACAAGAGTAGAGGGAAGGCCTTCCAAAGAGAAAATGCAAGCTAGAGCATTGGTGGTTGCCGCGGTGGTGGGCAACGTGCAATGGTCAATGAAAGGAAAGTTAGAGTAGGAGTCAATAATGAGAAGCCAATAAGTACCTAAACAAGGTCCCGCGAAGTCAGCATAAATTCAGGTCTTCTCGGGCGAAGGCCACGGTGACAAAGATACCTTTGGGGCAGCGGCCTGTGACGCACAAGGGCCACAGGCAACAACCATGTGTGCAATTGGAGAGTCAATGCCAGGCCAGTACACATGACGGCGCGCCACAGATTTTGTGCGAGAGACACCCCATTGCCCTTGGTGAAGGATGCGCAAGACCGAAGCACGCAAAGACGCAGGTACCACAACACGTGGCGAAGCATTTTCGGTGGAAAGGGGGATAACACTATCCCTAGCCGTGAGGCAGTAATGCAAAGCATAGTAGTTCCGCAATGGATCATAAGTCTTTAGCGGATGGACGATCTGGCCAACTCTTCTGAATACAGCGTAAAACTGGGGAGAGGGTAGGGTCAGAACCCGTAGCAGCCGCCAACCGGTCCCCGGTGATGGGGAACCCGTCCACAAACTGCTGCTCGGCAACATCCAGGTGGAAACACAAAAGTTCGCCAGATCAGGACCCATGGGAAGGCGAGACAGTGCATCAGCATTCGCATGTTGAGCCGTCAGCCAGAAATGAATCTCATAATTGAAACGAGACAAGTAAAGAGCCCAACGCTGGAGGCAGTGTGCAGCCTTGTCGGGAAGCGACGTTGATGGATGAAACAAGGAAACGAGTGGTTTGTGGTCCGTAACAAGATGAAATTTGGATCCATAGAGAAAAACACCAAACTTATGAAGAGCATAAATAATGACCAAAGCTTCTTTTTCAATTTGAGAATATTTTCGTTGGGCATCCGTGAGTGTTTTGGAGGCATAAGCAATGGGTTGTTCTGTACCGTCAGAAAAACGGTGCGCAAGGACTCTACCAACCCCTTATTGAGAGGCATCCATGGCAAGAACAAGATGTTGGCCAGGTCGATAAGTAGCCAGGCATGGGGCCTGTTTCAGCATAGTCTTCAATTTCTGGAAAGCCGCATTGCATGATGCGGAGAAGTGAAAGGGCATGTTTTTATGCAACAAGTGATGCAACGGCTGCACACCGAAGCCGCAGATGGTAGAACCTATTTTCCCCAAAAAGGCCTGCAGTTTCTTAGCAGATGTAGGGCAAGGAAGGGTATCGATCGCAGCGACAGTTTGCTGAAGCGGACGAATACCATCCCGAGAGAATTGAAGCCCCAAGTACGTGATAGATGCCTGAAAAATTTTTGATTTCTGAAGATTACACTTAAGACCAGCAGTCTGTAAGACGTGAAAAAGTGTGCGGAGATTTTGAAGGTGTTCTTCAGTGGTGGAGCCAGTGACAACAATGTCATCCATGTAATTTATACACCCAGGGACAGGGAGCAATAATTGTTCTAAGAATCGCTGAAAGAGAGCAGGGGTGCTGGCAACACTGATTGGCAGTCATTGGTATTGATAGAGGCCGAAAGGCGTGTTAAGGACCAGGAGCTGTCGGGAAGCAGCGTCGAGAGGAAGTTGATGATAAGCTTCTGGCAGGTCAAGTTTAGAAAAATACTGGCCTCCAGCAAGTTTAGTCAACAATTCTTCAGGTCGGGACATAGGGTAAGTGTCGATGAGGCATTGAGTGGCTTTGAAATCGACACAGAGATGAATATTACCATTGGGCTTAGCAATGACAACGACAGGAGAGGACCACTCACTTTAAGTGACAGGAAGTGACTCTGAAACAGTGAGATGATCCAGCTCCCGTTTGACCCAAAGGAACGGGCCGCGCCCGAAAGAACTTAGGCCGAGCAGTGAGTTTGAGCGTGATATGAGCTTCAAAATCGTTTGCACGGCCTAACTCAGGAGAAGAAAGGGACGAAAATGTAGTCGAGAAGGAATCCAATTGAGCATAAGGAATAGCATCAGAGACGATATTGACGGAGTTGTCTATGGAGATCCCAAAAACGCGAAAGGCATTGAAACCGAAAAGATTCTCCATGTTACTATGGTCGACCACAAATACGGGAACAGTGGGAGCGATGGATTTGTAAGATACCACAGCATTAAATTGTCCCAAGAGAGAAATCTTCTGTTTATTGTACGTCCGTAATTGCCTAGTGACAGGTGATAGGATTGGAGAACCCAACTGAAGATACGTCCGAGAATTGGATAGTGGCAGCAGAACCAGTATCCACCTGCATGCGAACATCCCGACCAAGGATTTGGACAGTGAGGAATAACTTCCCTGAAAGGGAAGAAGTACCATTGACAGACAACACAGAAGCAGAATCAGCGTCACGTTCATGAACATCAGGTATGCGGTCGGATTTGCAAACAGATGACACATGGCCCTTCTTTTTGCATTTGTAACACACGGCCCAATGTTGGGTACAATCCTCACGTGAATGTTTCGTAAAACACTGCGGACATGAAGGAAGTTGCCGTGGGTTTTGCTGCAGTTTCTTAGAGGTTTGTTTATTGTTAGGCCCAGGCTGCACTTGGGAGCGTACTGCAGCCACGTCAGCCGGCGGAGACACGCCGCACACTTCATCAACAGAGCACAGAGGTTGTACTTCCCCGATGTCACCCCATGCCTCTATTTGCGCTCCAGCGGCATGAGAAATTTCCAAAGACTGAGCGATGGATAGGACTTCAGCTAGAGTCGGATTTGCCAACTGAAGGGCACGTTGCCTAACTTCTTTGTCAAGCGCCGACCGGATAATAGCATCCCGTACCATGGAATCGGCATAGGATTCTTTGTGAATGTCAGTAACAAATTGACATTTTCGACTGAGGCCATGTAGTTCAGCAGCCCAAGCGAAATAGGATTGATTCGGTTGTTTTTGACAACAATAAAAGGCAACACAAGAGGCTACCACATGCGTATGCTTTTGAAAATATACGGACAGAAGTGAGCACATTTCAGCAAATGACAAAGACGCAGAATCTTTCAAAGGAGCCAATTGCATCAACAAACGATACATTTGAGGTGAAATCCATGAAAGGAACAGAGACTTACTTACATGTTTGGTCGTCTGCGACATGAAATGCCAAGAAGTGCTGTCAAAGACATTTTTCATAATCAGACCATTCTTCTGCTGTCTCGTCATAAGGAGGAAAAGGAGGTAGAGACAACAACAAGAGACACCCTGCATTGGATGCCGCGATGAAATCACGAATCGCATATGTGAGAAGCGTTTGCTGTTCAGTGAGACCTTGCAATAGTTGCTCTAAAGTAGCCATGGAAACCTGTGGGTCAACGATGAAAAAGAAAAAATCACTACCTCGTCGCCAATTGTTGTTACGTCAAGTTGAACAAATATATTTCTAGGACGACACAATACATGGAAGTCACAGATCAAGTAAACAAAGTAAGACATGTGTACACTGTAACAGTCAAATCAGCACTGAGTCCAAGTCTAGTGGCCGCTGGCTGGCTGGCCGCTTAGGTGGCGCGGCTTCTGCATGGCTGGCAGACAGCGCCGCATGCAGAGGACATGCGTAACTGCGCGGCGGCACTTTGAAAGATCGGCGAGTCACAACATTCATCATGGAAACTATTATACATACCTCACACTGAAGCCCACACTCAATTTCTAACTTCTGTAAGATTGCCAATCACGGGGATTTTGCATTTGTTTAAATCTGGCAAACTTTTTCGTTGTTTCTGCAACAGTTTTCTTACCCGTTTTGTATACCAAGGGGGATCAGCTCCACCATTTGTTAATTTATTCAGTATAAATCTCTCAATTCTGTCAATTTATTTCTTTCAATTCAAGCTACGTATCGTCTACACTTACATTGTTAATTTGGAAGGAGTGGAGATTGCCTCCTGAAAGGCATTAAGTGAATTTTTATTTGTCGTTTTGAAAAGGTATATTTTTCGTTTATTTTTGGAGGATGCGGGAGTTACAGTATTTAGTCTCGCTGTGACAACCATGTGTTCACTAATCTCTGTATTGGTTTTGATGCTCCTCATTAGCTAAGGGTCATTTGTTGCCAAGAGGTCAAGAGTGTTTTCACCAACATTTACTATTCGAGTGGGTTCCTGAACTAACTGCTTGAAATAATGCATTTAACACAATTTTGGATGATGATGTATGCGTGCCTCCAGATTTAAACATGTTTTTTTTCCATCATGTGGATGGTAAATTGTAGTCACCACCAACTATAATTGTACGAGTTGGATACTTGTTTGAAATTAGACTCAAGTTTTCTTTGAACTTTTCAGCAAATGTACCATTTGAGTTGGGAGGTCAGTACGAGTATTCAATTATATTTTATTCTTGTTGCCAAGAATGACTACCCATACTAACCCATAGGAAGTGTCTGCTTCAATTTTGCTACAAGATAAATTACTTCTAACAGCAACAAACATGTCACCACCAACTGTGTGTGTCCTATCCTTTATGAGCACCATTAGGTCCTTTACAAAAATTTTGGCTGACCTTATCTCTGGCTTTAGCTAGTTTTCAGTGCCTGTAACAATTTGAGCATCAGTGCTTTCTATGAGTGCTTGGAGCTCTGGTAGTTTCCCAACACAGCTACGACAATTTACAGCTGTTATAGCAGTGATTGCTAAATCTACATTCTTCCTGTGGTCAACCTGCACCCTTTGAGACTGAAGCGCTTTTTGTGTTTCCCCAAGATCTAACTTTTAAAAAATGACTAATCCATGCCATGCAGCCCCTGCATTCGTGTACCCACCCCTTACATGTAATGAACTCCTGATGTATTTAGTTCATTCCGAAATAGCACCACCCTATTGTGCAAGTTGAGGAATCTGCAGCCTACTCATTCGCAGAACCGTCTGAGCCTTTGATTAAGACCCTCCACTTGTCTTTGTATCAGAGTTCCACAATTGGCCCTGTCAACTATGCTGCAAATGGTGAGCTCTGCTTTCATCTTGCAAATAAGGCTGGCTTCGTTCATCACTGCTGATAGCCACTCAAAACCAGATAGGATCTCTTCTGATGCAAAGCAACACACATCATTGGCACCAATGTGGGCCATGACCTGCAACTGACTGCACCTTGCATTCTTCTTGGCACCCAGTCCACATCTGGGATGACTCCACCCAGTATGTACACAGGGTGTACATTGGCATTCTTCCCCTCCTTGGCAGCCGTGTCCCTGAGGGGCTCCATAATGCGTTTAACATTGGAGCTCCCAGCTACCAATAACCCCACCCTCTGTGATTGCCTGATCTTGCAGGCTGAGTGGTTTCCTCTGAAACAGGACAAGCGACTGTGTCTGGCTGAGGAACAGTGTCAGCCACAAACAGCACCTGGAACATGTTTGTCAGACCAACCATGGAGGCCTTATGTTTGGCCCCTCGGGAAGTCTTTTGCTGCCTGTCATGCCCTGCCGTAACCTCCCACTCAATTATGGATGAGAGGTCAACCTCGTTGCAAGCAGTAACTGTGCTAGCTACCGGTGTGGGCTGATCAGCAGACTCATGGGTCGTGCTGGACATCCATTGGATCCTCACTCCACAGCAGTGATGCCCATCCATTGCAGCCTCAAGCCAATTAACTGAAGCCAATACAGCCTGGAGCTGAGAGTGGAGTATCACCAACTTGGCTTGCATCAGCACCCAGCAATCCCTGTCCCTATCCATACTAAAAACAGTAGAAAACTACACTACACAAACAAAGGACTATCGACACACACTACAGAACTCTACTGTAGGCACAGACAGAAATGCAAGAACTGTGTCTAATAAATTAGATTAACATACAGAGATTCAAAAACTAAACTACCAAAGCACTCAGTTGAGACTAAATAATCTGCTCCTGTTTAGGAACTTGTGATACATCACAAAATTGGTTTACTTTCGAATGCAAACATAAATGTGAGAACTGTGTCTATTAAATATTAAATTAACATGCAGAAATTCATGAAACTAAACTACTAAAGCACACACATGAAACTATAGAATCTGCTCCTGGTTTGAATTTCGTAAAACGTCACAAAAGGTAGTATAACTTCACTTTAAGCATGACATAAGGAATAGCAGAGTGATACATAAAGTGTAAAATCAAGTGCCAGGCCATAGTCCTAATTAATGGTTGCATAGAACACCTCTTTGTGTGTACTTGTGTAAGGTTTTAGAAACGTACATGATAGTAATTCTTAAAGTGTGTAGACTCCCAACAGCAAGTGTATTATACTAGACTCAGCAGTTAAAAGTGGTACTAACAGGGTATTTAAATAATTGGGAACTTATCATATTTGGACGTTTCATTTAAAATAGTATAGATTGAAGGACATTCAGAAATGGGTTGTTTTTCATCATAATATTCTTAACAGAAATATAAGGACATAATGCCACAGCAATCCATAACTCATTTCTAAATACGTCTTTCATGCATGTTCTACCATAATAAATTGTGGTCAAACGGCAACAATAAAACTCATGCTTAGCAAAGAAGAGGAAAGTACAGTTTCACAGGATCATGAATGCTGATTCAGTAAAGTGAATCTGAAAGAATTTACTGCATGAGCAGTGTGAAGGAGTTTGCCAATGGCACGCACAGAAATTTAATTATTTCCTAAAAATATTCTCACAACATTATGTATACAATTTTTCTTTACAATAGGTCAAATGCAAGCATGAGAGAGAGAGAGAGAGAGAGAGAGAGAGGGAGAGGGGGAGAGAGAGAGAGAGAGAGAGAGAGGGAGGGAGGGAGGGAGGGAGGGAGACTAATATGTGGGACTGAAGCATCTTATGCCAGGAAGAGAGGGCTTTATTTAATGAAGAGGACTAGCTCTAATCAAGAATTAAGATGCACTACAAACAGTATTGCAAAACTCTTCATGATTTCATCAATTAGGATAAAACCACATGCTATGCATGTAAAAGTCAATATTTCAAGAACAAAACAAACCCATTTGGAACATGATTAGGCAGGAAACTCAGTAAGGCAAACGATATTCATCTCTCTTATGACATTAAGACTGAGACAGATGATGTTAAATTCAAATAATTGTCATCTAAATTCAAAGAATTCTTCGAAAGAGTAACTGAAAACACAGAGACCAAAAAATATAAGTTCAAAAGCCAATCCTTTAGACTTACTTGCATAGGCATTGCGTACTCCATTCGTAGACAAAAATTGTGCTGAATTACTTGTAAAAATCACAAAAAATTTTAAGTTATTGAAAAATATGAACTTTTGTGGTGCCTTTGTAAGCAGTCAGTGAGTCGAGGTGTATGTCCTGAAAAACTGAACTATATGGTACTGACACCTATCTATAATCTGAAGATAAGGATGTCACCTCTAATTATAGACCAATCTTCCCATTTTGGGGAGATAGTTTACAAAAGAACGTTTAACCATTTTTCCAGTAGTAATCTTTTAACATCACCACACTTTGGTTTATTTAATGATATCTCAACAAAGAACACCTGTGATCTCACAAACTCAGTTTTGTTATAAATAAACAAAAAAAATTACTCTCTAGGAAATTAATGTAATTTTGCCAAGGCTTCTGCTGTATAGATCATAAAATTAAAACTAAAACAGCATGGCATTAAACAATTCAAATAATTTAGGAGGAAAGGAGATCATACACCGAATATTCGTTGAGAGGCACACACAAAAGAGAATGAAAACTTTCTAGCTTTCAGAAGAAATATCCCATAATGAGATAGAGCGCACACACACACACACACACACACACACACACACACATACACACACACACCTGTGCTGAGTGGACAAACAATTTTCATTCTATTTCGCGTGTACCTGTCGATGACCTTGTTATTTAGTGAGTGGCCTCCTAAATTATTTATATTCTGACAGAACTTTCCTACTATTGTTATGACAATAAAGATATATACAAAGCATTGATAGAGTGATATTTTAACTGTAGAAAACAGAAGATCACATTAATGAAGAATATGATGGGAGTAAGATTACCTTTGGAATAGAAAGTATCAAATATGGTGTCCTACAAAATATGATGCTTGACCCAGTCCTGTTGTTCTTCATAAATGCTGTACCAGGGACATTAAAGGACTATTCAAAGACTGTGAAGTTTGCTGATGACAAAAGTATTCCAGTAAAGGGCACAGACACATCCATAGCAGATACAGTCTGGTTAATAATGGAACAGGGTACAACTCATTCATAGTGAAGAGCCCAATCTTTCAAAGGCTTCATATTAAGCTATTTCAGACAGATAAACATTATTTGTAGATACTGGAAGTAAGATAATCGGTGAGCACACACTGGATGAGGCTCTATGTGTGAAGACCTAGGCATTCATATGTACGATAAACTGATAAACTGAGGTGGCGTCAGCATGTGGATAAGTTAACCAAACAGCTCAGTTCTGCCTGGACACAGAAATCTCTCTCTTGACTTCCAGGCAAGATTGTTAGTGTACTTTCAGACAATATAGTTTGTTAGCATTATATTCTGGGGTGGTGAGGTTTACATAGAAAGCATTTATTCTACAGAAACATGTAGTAAGAGTACTGCATAAAGTTGATGATCGTCATGCGGATTGGTTGTGCAGTATGAGGCGCCATGTCACGGATTGCGTGGCCCTTCCCACCGGAGGTTCGAGTCCTCCCTCGGGCATGGGTGTGTGTGTGTGTTGTTCTTAACGTAAGTTACTTTAAGTAGTGCGTAAGTCTAGGGACCGATGACCTCAGCAGTTTGGTCCTTTAGGAACAATAATAATAATAAAAGTTGGTGATCAAACATACTGCAGAACCCTCTCAAGGACTTAGAGATCCATATGCTTTCATGGCAGATCATACACTTTGTAATGATATTTGTAGTTGATAACAAGAGTAGATCTGGGATGAATTGTACAATTCAAACCACATTATAAGAACTAAAAATAAATTCCATATTGACTATATATTATCAGACAAGGAACAAGCCATGGAGACAACAGATATAATGACCCAACTACTCCCAGTGTCTAATATTTGGGACACTGAATATACAAAAACTGATGTGGAAGGTGAAAGAACCATTCGGCTTTATAAACAGAAGGATATTTGTTATCCTAGGAGACTCAGAAACCAGATGGAAGGGGAAAGGAAGCTGGGAATTGAGTAGCGGAGCTATGCTATACTAGAGAGGGAAGAAGGAGAAGGGAGATGGAGAGACAGTAGTCATGAGAGTAGGATTGAAAGAAGAGGTGAAGGAAATGAGTGCCAGTATGATGCAGATGCATCACAAGTTGGATGTTCTACTAAAGAGGAGAAGGTCTGTGAAGAAGCAATGCAGGCGCAATCAACCAGAGAAAAGACAATGAAAATGGGAGGTATAAATGCACATATGGGCAATGGTATGAGGAAGTATTGGGAGGGAAAGGAGAAATGGGTTAGGATGAAAATAATTAGACTTTTGTAAAACAAATGGACCAACAGTTAACATGTTTTAAGAAGAAAGAATGTCATAAGATAATTTGGTACAGCAATGGTGTGTTCAGTAAATCTGTAGTAGACTACATAATATGTCACTGAGATACAAATATTATCAAGCCCTAGATAGCGACCACCATCTTTCGGTAGTGAAGACTGGATTAAAGAGAAGCATAAGCATACAAAATAAGAATGAGAATATGGAAGTTGGAACAAGAGAAATGCAAAGACTTTCAGAAAATATTCCGAAAGATCAAATAGTCAGTACTGGGGGGATGGGAAAAGTTCAAATGAAACGACACAAAGTTGCAAAAATTGTTTCAAGAGAGACTAGAGGAAACAAAAAAGCAATACATTGAGAATAAAAATGTGCCCAAGCGAGTGGCAGCAGGGAAGAAGAGGAAATGGATTCAAGAGTGAACAAAAATTATGGAAGAAGACTAGGAGGAGAAGAAACTCCTTTATGGAATTTTGTTTTTCAAATAAGAGAGGTATGATGGAAAATGTTAGTATAGCCAATAAAGGAGGAAAGGGAGCTGAGAAGGTATAGGAACTCAAGATGATGTCGAAGGAATGTTTTGAAGAGCTACTGAAAACAGGAAATACAGAAAAGGAAAATAATAAGCTGGGGGATGCAGAGGATGTTGAGGTGGACCTAACCTGAAAAGAATTAGAGGCAGCAATAAAGACCATTAAAGTGGGGAAAAACACTTGGACTGGATGAAATACTCATAAGTTTGGAGATGGTGGAGTAGCTGGCATTGTTAGAGTGCAGTGGCTCTACTGAGTCAATAAGAACAGTATGGAAAGGATGTAGTGGTTAATAAAAAAAAATAGAAGAGAAGAAAAGAAAAGGTTGAAAATGTGGGAAAGAAATGATGAATAAAAATGGGGGGTTTTAAAATCGAAAATGACCGTGAAAAAGGGAAAGAATGAAATGCAAATCGGACTTCGTATTGCAGAAAAGCTATCGGACTTCATGATTCGGAAAAGCTATTGTTAGGGTGGCCCTTGTGGCGTTTTTGAGCAAAAGTTAAACCAATTTCCACTACAAAAATTACTGAAAAAGAACCGAGACTAACAAAATGTAACTGACAGGGGGAAATGGAGTAGATAAGAGTTCATCCTTTACCAGGTTAAATGTCTTCCTTCGTGCAGCGTCCAGGTCTTCAAAAATCTCCTACTTCATTTCTGTGCGAAAAGTCTGCTCCGAAATCTTGCAATAAGTGTCATTGTCCAGCAATTTCTAATGTATACAAAAACCATCTTGATATTAAATGCAATTTATTTTACATTGCTTCCCTCCTCCAAATGTCATAACAACTTCCACAATATGCCTACACATTAATTAGTTTTTTCATCTTAATCAGATCACAACTGCATTAAGCTTCTGCTCTCGAGAGACAATAAAGAAACGGATAGAAAACAAAAAAGAGTTACTCTCTGCCGTCGAGCGCTCATACCGCTGCGACGGTATAATTTTCGTCTGAGGGAACGAGTGTAGTGCGGCGAAATTCAAAGTCCCGCTACAAGGAGGGCACCTGAAGATTGGAGAAAAAGGTATCATTGTTCCAGGAAATTATGACAGAATTGCAGGGGAGTTACTTTGATGTTTCACATTGATAAGGGATTTGAGAAGAGCCTGGAAAAGAGAGTACAGAAGATAACAGGAGGAAGACAGGGAGAGGATCAATATGGATTTAGACAAGGAAGGTTGACAGTGGATGTAATTTTAGTGTAAGGCAGCTCCAAGGTATAACACAGGATGGTGACATTATCCTACTTGTTCTTATACCACTACTGACATCAAACTTTTTTGCTTGTCATATCTCTTTTCAGTAATAATACATATACAACAATTACCAGAAGATAACAGGAGGAAGACAGGGAGAGGATCAATATGGATTTAGACAAGGAAGGTTGACAGTGGATGTAATTTTAGTGTAAGGCAGCTCCAAGGTATAACACAGGATGGTGACATTATCCTACTTGTTCTTATACCACTACTGACATCAAACTTTTTTGCTTGTCATATCTCTTTTCAGTAATAATACATATACAACAATTACTCAAAATATCCAATTTCTTGTACAATCAGGAATACATAAAATTTTATTATTCACTGTGTAATTTCCCAGTTACTGATGACAGTAGTGTAGTAAGTTCCCCTACAAATATTTTATTTGAAGAAATATTTGTATTTGCTATACATAGAAACCATAAGAAGCTGACTTTTCAATGAGCAAAGAGTTATTTGTTTCTAAACTGGTATAGCTCATATGAACACCCTCAGTCACCTCTTTTAAATAAACCTTTTACTTTTTCCAAAAACACAATATTTCAAAAGTTATTCATATTCAATTATTTCCTAAATTCAGTACCACACTTTTGTATCCCTGACTTTTCTGTTTCCAAAAATGCTAGCTTCCACTAAAATACAAGAGCCATACTGAAAGTGATGAGCAACAATTTTTAATACTTGTAATTTTAATTTTTTAGACAAACGAAGTACATCATCTTGATACACATACTTTGTCACTTTTCAACATATTCTTCATTTCTTTGCACACATTTTTCCCATCATTATGCTGGTCTGGGAATATCCTTACGATAGAACTCTGTTCCAGCTTCCTGGAGACACTAAACACTGCTTGTTGAATGACCTCTGCTGTATCGTAGCACTGGCCTCTCATGTGTTTATTAACGGACCTGGAAAGATTGTATTTGGAGAGAGCCACATCAGTACTGTACGGAGAATGTGGAAGAGTTTGCCACCAAAATGCCCTGATCTTCTCCACAGTGACACCAGCAGCGTAAAGACACACTTATCCTGCTGCCAGGTGATCTTCTTCCAAGGGATTTAGTGCAAAAAGCACAATGGAACTTCAATGGTGTCTGTATATAATGGGCGGCATTTATCATTCATCCAGGTTCAAGATAATCAGTCAGAATCTTTCCTTGTTGCATTCCATGAAGGCAGTTCAAGAGCGATCATCACCATGAGGCTCATCCTGGATACTCTTGTTTCCACCTTTGAACACTGTTGGCACCCATTCAGACATTTTCATAGTTACACTGAAGTCCGAGGTGACTTTCAGTAGAACTTTTTCCCTCTTTAAGGGGGGTAGAATGTCAAACGGGCTGATTTGAAGCTGGAGAGGCACCACAGGACATTTTAATTTCTACTGTCTATACTTTTACAAATAAATTCATAAAACTTTGCCAGCATGACCAGGAAGGATTGAGGACTCACACTCATAACAGTGGAAGTTCGAAAATGTAGCAAAATACCTTATTTGTACATGTGAAATTTCATCATTTTTTCACTTACTACTGGTAGCATTTGTTTCTGAAGGTACACTTTTCTTCCTAAGTAGGAGAGATTCTTCGATGAATTTTGCACAGCATACAATCAGTACTTACAGGTGTATGAAACTCTTGAATTTTCTAAATCTATTAAAAGCTGTGGTAAAAATTGAGATAATTAACTGTAAAATTTGAGTTTTTTCTAAACATGAAGTTTAAAATGTAAAAGTTCATTCATTTTTTCATAAATTAAATAAACTTTAGAGTTTCATACACATGTAACTATAGTTTGTATAGTGTGCAAAATTCATCAAAGAATCTCTCTTACTTAGGAAGAAAAGTATACCTATAGCAACAAATGCAGCCAGTAGTAAGTGAAAAAATGATGAAATTTCACAAGTAGAAAAATGTATTTTGTTATGTTTTTGAGCTTCCACTCCTACGAGTATGAATCCTGAATCCTTCCTGATCGTGCTTTCAAAGTTTTATGAATTTATTTGTAAAAGTATAGACAGTGGAAATTAAAATGTCCTGTGGTGCCTCTCCTGCTGCAAGTCGGCCCGTTTGACATCCTTTTGAAGACAAACACTGATATTGTCATTTTGGACGTACTGCCTGTGATCATGTGATAGACACTAATGGCGGCACAATGTGGCAACAGCTGGTGAATTTTCTGTAGATTACAATTCTGCAGTAGTTTTTGTTACATTGTTGGAATTATAATTTTAACAATGGGTTGCTCACAACTATCAGTATGGCCCTTGTAACTTCTTGGTTTATTAATTATCCCAGTTATATAATTTCATTTTATCAAGAATCTGTAGCGAATTTTGGGAACCCCCTCTCACAATGAATTGCTCCCATATAAAACAATATCAATAATTGTGCTATTTTTAGTAATATTGATATTAGCTTAACAAACTTACATCACTGCCAGTTGTCTCTTTGTTGCTTTTAATTTTCCTCTGTATTTCAACAAACTGTAATTTTTCTTATTACATGCATCTATAAATAGGCATGGCACACTAACACTAATGCAATCCCTGCTTGGTAATTTAAATGATGCACCAGTAGTCACTTAAACATAGTGTATTTCTTAGTCAGTTCGTGGCAAAAAAGTTAAAATGTGAAGCTGCTATATCTATCGGAGTCATGTAAAGTAATATGTTAATCTGCTGCCAATGAACTTTATACAAGTTAGTTAATAGTGTAGCTTACTGATCTGTCTAAGACATTGTGTCTCCAAAATGTTTCAAAGCTGATCATAAAAAAATATGAAGATGTAAAAAATAAATTGCTGCCGTGTTGTGTACTTTCCTCAACAAATGTTGCTCAAGTCCATCAATAGCAGGAGGACAACCAACAACAAAAATTCCATGCGACTTCAGAGGCATATTTACAAGTAAGTAAAGTTATGAATAGAGACACTCCAAATATGGTTTAGGATTTAGAAGTGATGTTCCAGGAAACCGAAAAGATTTATGATGGTTTCAAAAGAAGCAAGATTTGGGAAGTCCTTAAGAAAAAGGGAACTGGAAGGCTGACTATGATAAAATAAAGGAAATGTATCAAGAAAGTGTGAATGGTTGTTAAAGTGTAAATTGGGAAGACAAACTCATTACAAGAGGAAAATGGGCTGAAGCAAGATGATTTAATGGCATAGTGAAATGGAGGAGGGGGTGTACAAGATAGAGGAGGAAATAGTGTAACATTATTGATAAGTGTGAAGTGATTTTGACAATAAGGAATATGATGAGTGTAGCAATGAATGTATCACAGGGCAATTACTAAAAAATGTGGCAAGTTTCAAGTACCTACGGAGGGAAATTGCAGACAGTGGCCAGAATGATAAAGAGATTTCTGGAAGGGGAAAGCAAACCCATGGAGCCATCAGACAGAAAATAGCTTTCTCTGGGGCAAGAATGTACCACTGAAAAGCAAGCAAATGTTGTACTGAATAACTGCACAGATAAAAAACCTACTCACTAAGTGACAGCTGGAGAACACACACATAAAAAAAGGTTTTAGGTATGTGCTGCCACTTGGTGAGTAGATTTTTCATCGATGCAGTTATTTATCTATCGAGTTAAATTATATTGTCAAAACTTGATTATTTTAATTGTTATACTGAATGTGTTATGCTCCAATATTCACATATACATTAGAAACACCAGTGAGCAGAATATGGGCTTGCAAGATGAAATTTCAAAAAATCTGCATAGAACTAACTAGAATTGATAGCGTAATAAATGAGACAGTAAGAGAAATAATGAAACAGGAGTCCATCCAAGAGACCATAAAAAAATACAAGATTAAGAAGGTGCTAAAGAAATGAAAGTTGTCTCAGTGCTGCTCTCACTTTTTGGAAGATTTAAAGTTTGCCACAGGAATTTCCACATCATTGCTGTCTACATAATTCCTGAGACAGGGAATGTATTTTATGATGCACTATGACTAGAGGTCATGAAGATAAGCAATTAAGAACATTGGTAAACATATCAAAATTTTTTTATTTAAGAAATTACTGAAAATTACATGGAAGACAACTCACACAGATATCCATTTTTTTAATGATGTCATTGTTTATAAACGATAAAAAAGATTCACTGCTGTTACTACTCTGTGGTTACATAGTTACTATATTTCTAGTAAAATGTGTTAAGGTAAGTTGACGTGTTTCTCAGGTCCCCTGCAATGCCGCCAACCTGCATCACTATGTGGGTCGTTACTCTAGCTCGACAGGTGCACCAGCCAAAGTCAGCTGAACTTCACCTAACCTGCAGGAAGCAGGCTAGTTCAGAGGGCAAGTGCAAGAGCAGTAGAGGCTCCCACATATACAGATCTTTAGCTACATCTGCCATGCCATTTTCCTCAGCCAATCTAAGCCCACATTGCTAGACCAATACCTACCTGGTAGTCATCCACCATGCAGATATAATTGCCCTCACTAGGTGAGCAGCAGACAGGTTTCCATCTCTACCAGCAGAATTAGAAGATCGTCAGCACCACAATGATGCCCAGACTCAATGTTGCCGGGGCCACCATGCATTGCAACCCGCTGCTCCGGCCATGCACTCTGATGCTGGAACTCCTTGTACTGCTCGTGAGATTGGACTTTTATTTTCTGCCTACTGTTGATGGCTAAGAAGAAAGTGTGTTCTGTGTGCAAGAGAACTTTTCAGAAGATACTCGCACACAGATACTTAGTTGTGTTGCTTCCCAAGAACTTTAAGTTGTAAAAGAAGTCATCACTTTATTTTTAAGAAGGACTTTTCTTATTTGTTTTAAAGTACTAATAGATTGCCGAACTTATATTTGTGAACATAAACTGATTGTGTCAATAAATTGATTGTTGAATGTAATCAACTGACTTACAGTGAAAGTATCCTAAGCTGGGACGCTTTGGAAGAATGCCTTGATCTGCAGTGGAAATTTGAGATCTTGCACATGTAGGAGGAGACAAGGGAAAAAAAATTTGTTGAATCATGGGATGGTGCTGGTAACAGCCTGACTTTACACATATTATTGTCACACAACTCAGTCTATGTAGTCCAAGTTTTCAGCAAACTGTAGTATCATCCAAAGATCGTGGTGCTACATCGAAGTCAGCAATGCAGATCGATACCACAGACATTAGCAATGTCTTGCTGCTATCTGCAGCAACAAAAGGGAGAGACTGAAGAAGACACGTCCTATCTGTCAGCGCAGCAGCACCCAAGCACAGAGGTCAACATAGAGCTGAGCATGGAAGCACTCTAGCTAGTTTGTGACCTCAGCTGAAGCAGTCAACATCATCGAGCATGACTAAAGAGTGTTTCAAGTCTCAGATCGAAATTTTCCCTTTGTAAATGTTGAAAATTGTACTTCAAAAGAAGAGTTGTAAATGTTTGCATCAAGTGACGCTTAAATGGTCAGTTACAGTTGTGAATTATTAGGCAATCCTGTGGCAAAGGATTCTTCCAAGTTAAGTAAATTTTTTATCATTTATGTAACAATGTGAACTAATATTTCATATGTTTTAGTTGTGACAAGCCATCTCCCAGAACAATCAAACAACCCACAGTTATTTTTATGTCATCCCTTTGTCTCTGTAGAGCTGTACCATAGGAGCAAGGAGAGGATTCTGTTTGGTGGCCAGTATCCTCTTTCTAAAACGCAAACTGCATGTAGTTATTAACTGAGTCCTTTATTAATGTAAACAAAGAGCTACTTAATCTTCCATGTGCTGCGGTACAAGCTCTCTGTCCTAGTCCACTTTAGCCTCACTGCAGGGCTAGTACAAAGTCCACTATGTACTCTATTGTGGTTGCTATGAGCTGCTCATTCTGTGCTACAGACTTGAACTAACTGGCCCTCTCATCTGTGGCAGTGATACTAATTACTGGTGGCCGAGAGGGCCTTGGCAGTGTGTTCCCTGCAAGTGTGTTGTTGGTCTCTATCTATTGTCTCGCAACCTCTCTGCTGCATAGTGTGCTGGTGCAAGCTTACACCAGCACAGTTATGGCCAGGGGATTGTTGTTTCATCTGATCATAACAAATGATGATGAGAACTGGGGTTGCTCATCGTTCACACCAGCTTGCTGCCCTTTGTGCATGTTGCTCATGTTATGATGCAATAGCCTTCCGCAATATCATTATGAACTGTTTGATACCACCTTTTTTATATGCATCCATGTATTTATCATGTGATTCAGTGCTTCCTAGAGCATTTTATGTTTATTTTTATAGGTATCGTTCAGTTCAGTTTGCCCAAAAAATTATTATTCTTTGTAAATACGTATAGAATTTTCTGGAATGGCGTACATTCTTGTGATTGTTAATAGAGTGTTGTCATTAATAAAAATGTATACATATGCCAAATTAAATATCAGATCGTGAAACTGAAGTAATAGATGTTTAGCAACAAATATTAACAGGGTGTGGAAATGTTAGCATAAATAAGTAATGCCTCTAATTACCATAATTGCAATTTGTAAATTCACTAACACAAAAACCTCATTACCATTCTAATGAAAATAATAATTATTATCGAGTGATGTAATTTCATTCGTTATTCATTTTTATATAATCGATTGTTATTAATGATGCTTTTAAGTTACACAGATATTTACCACTTGTTAGTTACACCACCCAAATTTACGAAATTCCCGTATTTGCGAAAATATGTGTGTATTTAATTTATGTAATCTGGCGAAACAAGATGTGTACTTCAAACAAATGTTAGTAATAAAATCCATAAAGCCACTAATTACAAAATTGAAGTAAAATCAAAATAATTGTTGAAATCAGATTGTGAATTAATTCTCACACATAAAACCAAGATAATGATAAAAAATATCATGTTATTTGACATTATATTTTATAACCTGTACAAACATAACAGCAGTTAGTTTAGATGAAAATGTTTTTAATTGTAAGTTACATTTTGTAATAAATTAACAATGGTAGCGATTGTTAAAATGGTATTTAAAGTGAGGCTGTGCGGGGAGTCAGTCAAGTTTTGTTTACTTCAGGAGTCAGTACAGTTCAGTTTCATCAGTTGTTTTGCACTAATGTCAGTTCTGTTGATCAGCTGATGTCAATAAATAATTTGTCAAGCTAGAAATTTTCATGTTGTTCTCATTATCGACAGCATCCACAACTTCAATGAACCACAGGCCAACGCAAGTTAAGTAGTAACGTTTAAAAGATCTTTAAAATGTGTTTCTGGCTACTTCTTTGTTTTCACTCTGTTACATTAGTTTGTGCCCTACTATATTTCACTATGTCTGAGCTGCCACAGGAAATGTCTCAACCTAGCTGGCACAATTTCAGGAGCAGCTGATGGAACACCTGCTGCTCACTGTCAGCCAGTTGATACCTGTATTGAACAAGCAAGCATCACTGCCACCAGTAGCTGCTCCAAAATTTCACCCATACCTCGGCTGAGGCAAAGAATAGTTGTACCATAGAGCGCAATTAGAGACCCACGTTGCAGCCTACAAAATAACAGCTATGGGGCACAATGGTTACTTTTAGTCTGCTGTTAGTTCAGATGTGTATCACCTCTCTGTCAAATCATTTGCCAAAACTGTTCCAAAGAAAATCACATATGAAGTCATTGTGAAATTGTTGAATGAACATTTTTGTAGTAAAATCCATGTAGTAGCTGTGCAGTTTAAATTTTTTCATCTGAAGCAGCAACCTGGTCAGTTCACCAAAGTGTGAGTAGCTGAACTCAGTGGCCTCACCAGGCATTGCAAGTAAGTATTCATGTAGAATTAGTTATAGTGAAGTCTTATTGCATGATGCTATATCTCATAATATATCAGATGCATGCATTTGCACTGCAATTCTAAAACTGCTGTGACTTAATAACATTTGTGTCTATAGTGGAATCTCAAATAATTGTGGACTAAACAGAGCTTGACTTTGATGCCCCGCCTGGTTCTTTTGCTCGTAGTATGCCAGACATTCACTCCCATGTGCAGAATAGTGCTCAGGTAATTAAGAATATAGCTCAGACAAGTAGTAAGAACAGTAAAAACAGTAGAAGTGAAAACTTTCCATCTCGTGGCACACAACATGTTACAACTCTGTGGGAGAAAATCATGTCATCATTGCTTTTCGAGGCACAATTGGAAGATTGTCCCTGTTGTAGCAATAATTGCTTTCAATGTGGACATGAAGGTCATCTACATACAAACTTTGCAAACCACCATACAGCGCATGATGGACGGTACCCTACACCACAACTAGTTGTTTCATTTCCTGTTCGACTCACATATAGAGTAAGGGAATAACGAGTGCCTCTATGCCTCCATATGAGTCCTAATTTTTCATATCTTATCTCTGGGGTCCCTATGTGAAATGCATGTTGGTGGCAGTAGGATAGTTCAACAGTCAGCTTCAAATGCTGGTCTTCTAAACTTTCTCAGTAGTGTTCTTCAAAATGAATGTCTTCTTCTCTCCAAGAATTCCCACTTGAGCTCCCGAAGCATATACATAACACCTGGATGCTGATTGAACCTACTGCTAACAAATCTAGCAGCTCGCCTCTGAATTGCTTCAATGTCTTCTATCAACATGACCTGGTGCAGATCCCAAACACTCAAGCAGTAATCAAGAATAAGTCACACTAGCATCCTACATGTGTTCTCCTTTACAGATAACCACACTTTCCTAAAATCCTCCCATTAAACCAAAGCTGACCATTCGCCTTCCCTACCACAATCCTCACATGCTCATTCCATTTCATATTGCTTCACAATGTTATGCACAGATATTTAAATGATGTGATTGTGTCAAGCAGAAACTACTAATTCTGTATCCGAACATCACAGGTTTGTTTTTCCTACTCTTCAATGACGTGATTGTGTCAAGCAGAAACTACTACTTCTGTATCCAAACATCACAGGTTTGTTTTTCCTACTCATCCGCATTAACTTACATTTTTCTACATTAAAAGCCAGCTGCCATTCATTACACCAACTAAATATTTTGTCAAGGTCATCTTGTATCAATCTAAAGTCATTTATCTTTGACAGCTTCCTGTACACCACAGCATCATTAGTGAACAATTGCCTATTGCTGCCCACCCTGTCTGCCAGATCATTTATATATATTGTCTGCCAGCTCATTTATATATATATAGAAAATAGCAACGATCTCATCACACTTCTCTGGGGCACTTCTGATCTTACCCCTGTCTCCGATAAACACTCGCCATCAAGGACAACATACTGGGTTCTATTACTTAAGAAGCCAGTCACGTATCTGGGAGTCTATTCCGTATGCAAGTACCTTTGTTAACAGTCTTCAGTGGGGTACTGTGTCAAATGCTTTTTGGAAATCTAGAAATATGGAATCTGCCTGTTGCCCTTCATCCATAGTTCACAAAATATAATGTGAGAAAAGAGCAAGCTAGGTTTTGCACGAGTGATGGTTTGCAAAGCCGTGCTGATTTGTGGACATGAGCACATTCAATCAATGTGTTTATGTGGCAAGAAAGGCCAGGACAACAGGCGCAGTTGTGCAAGTGCACGACAACCGCAGCTACACTGTCAACAGGTGTGTACAGTACGGTCCACACCACTCACTTAGGTGTGAACCAAACCATTCACTTCAGCATTTCAGAAATCTTCTACTGTGCTATGCCAGAACATGAACAAACATTTTTGTTCTTTTAAAAGTGGAACAAAAGACAATGAAGTTACAGTCAGACAATGGTGCTTCTATTTTGCTGATAAATAAGGACATTTATGACAGAATCAGTAGCCCAACACTTCAGCAACCTACACACATAAAAAACAGTTTTGCATCACCTCAGTTCTGAGAGTTTCAGAACCTATAGAAAAAACTGGAATAGAGATCAACATAAACATCATTTCTGCCCTTTTTATTGATCATGAAAACCATACACTGCATGTTGTACTACTGT